>NW_015438371.1:645741-651035 GCF_001293395.1 Leptomonas pyrrhocoris
CCTGTGTCTCGGCAAGAGTGGCTTCGCTGTGCGTTAGTTTGGCCTGCGTATCGCGGAGGTCGTCCTCGGTCTCCCATAATTGTTGCTGTGTTGCGGCGTGTTCGTTCTGCTGCTTCGCGCTGCGATCCGCGTGCGCCGCCTCGGTGCTCTCCATGTCCTCGTGCAGCTGCTTCAGCGTCGACTGCAGGGCCTCCACCTCACGCACCAGCTCCGCCTCCTTCTGCTCCGCCGCGCTCGTCGCCGCCGCCATGCGCTGCGTCAGCGTGCACACCTGCTCCTCCGTGTGCCCCAGCTGCGCCTCCACAGCCGCAAGCTGGTTGTCGCGCTCCTCGATGCAGCGCTGCAGCTCCGTCGAGGTCTCCTCCAGCTGCGCTACCTGCACACACGCCTTCTCCTCCGACGTCGCGTGCAGCGTGCGCAGCCCCTCCACCGCCTCGCGCAGCTCAGCGATCGTCGACGCAGCGGCCGCCTCCGCCGTCGCCGCAGCCGCCGTGTGCTGCTCGTGCGCCGCCTGCAGTGCCTCCAGTTGTTCCTCGAGCTCGCCACGCGTGTGCGCCGCGGCGGCCGTGTCACGGTCGTACTTCGCCTGCAGCGCCGCCATCTCGCGCTCCAGCGCTGCGCACTCCGCCTCCTTCGCGGCCAGCTTCTCGCGCAGCTCCGCAACGAGGCGCTTCAGCGCGGCGATCTCGTCGTCCGCCGCCGTGCGCGCGGCGTCGCTCTCGTCCTGCAGCGCGCGCAGCCGCACCTCGTACCCGCGCTTCATCTCCTCGTACCGCCCGGCCTCCTCGCCAAGCAGGCCCTCCAGCGCCTCCTCGTGCTCCTCCTTCATCTCCTGCATCTTCGTGTTCATCTCGCGCAGCTCGTCCTCCAGCATCAGGAACTCGCCGTACAGGATCTGCCGCTGCAGCCCCATCTGGTAGTCCGCCTCCGTCAGCGCCTTCTGCAGCTCCTCAATCTCCGTCGTCAGGTGCACCGCAAGCTCGTCGTCCGGCGACTCGCGCAGCTTCTCCTCCAGGTCCGCGATGCGTGTCACAAGCTTCTCGATCGTTCCCTTCAGCTGGTACTCCGCGTACAGCGCCTCCTTCTTGCGCAGGTACTCGTCGCGCCACCGGTCGCTCATGTCCGACCCGTCCTGCTTCGCCTGCTCCGGGTCCACCGTGTTCACCTTCGCGTACGTCGTGATCTGCTTCGCGCGGTCGGCGAAGCGCAGCGTCTGCACCGACAGGTTCGCGTCGCGCTCGCTCGGCGAGATGGTCACCATCATCGTCGAGATGCTGTTGCCGCCGATGTAGTCCTTCAGCAGCTTCGTCAGCGTGCTGTTGCGGAACTCCGGCACGGGCCGCGCGTTGCCGCGCCCGCGCGTCGCGACAGCCTCGATGCACGAGCCCAGCGCCAGCAGCGACAGGTTGATGTTGCGCGCCTGCTCGAACGCCAGCCCCTCCTCCGTCCCCGCGAGCTTGATGCGCTCGCACCCGGCAAGGTCCGCCAGCAGGATCCGCGCACAGCGCGGCGCAAGGTCCGGCGCGTCGAAGTGCGTCTGCACCTCCAGCAGGAACAGCGTGTGCGCGCGCGACGAGTGGTCGTGGATGTTCGTCGCGGCGAAGGTGCGCAGCGGCTCCGCCTTGTTCAGCACAGCCAGCACGTCCTTGTAGCTCTTCACCAGCACCGTCTTCTGCCCCACAACGCTGAACGTGTTGCTCGTGAAGTCGTTCCGCACGCTCAGCTCCTTGCGGTGGTTCAGCAGGTCGAACACGTCCTCCAGGTACACCTCCAGCATCGACGCGGACACCGTGTACGTCACGCCCTTCTGCGCGCTGTTCGCCGCACGCGCGAAGATCATGTTGCACACGCGCGGGATGAGGCCCTCCTGCGACGTCCCGATCGACCCCGGCGGCCCGAACGCCGTGTACGTCTTGCCGCTGCCCGTCTGCCCGTACGCCATCACCGCAGCGTTGTAGCCCGCCAGCGCGTTCTCCACGAGCGGCCGGCCCACCTCCTCGAACACGTCCTCCTGCGACGACGACGTCTTGCCGGACGGACACGCGCGGTCGTTGCTCCAGAAGCACCCGTCGAACCCGAAGGTGAAGCGGCCCTTCTTCGGCACCGTCACCTCCACCGCGTCGTTGTCCATGTTCACCGCAAGCTGGCTCAGCTCGCCGCTCTTCTCGTCGTCGCGGAACGCACGCACGCGCACATACACGTTGACGCGGTTGTTGCGCTTCACAGCTTCAGCACGCCGGAGTCCTACCGCCGTGTTGGAGCGCTTAAAGCCACCCCTGCTGCCCGTCGCGGCGCCACTGCGTTCAAACGAGTCAGGTGTTGGCGTCTTCGGTGTCTCGAGCGCCGGCTCGCGTGCGGACGGCAGCGCGGACGGGCGCGGCGGCAGCGGTGGCGTAGCGGCAACTGCGGCTGCTGGTGCGGGTGCAGTGGGGGTTCCACGTGCAGATGCTTTCTTCAGAGGCGTTGTAGAACGCTTCGGTGTGACGCCGCCGCCGACGGCGTGACCGCGACGGCCGGAGGCGAGGGGACCGCGAGAGGAGTTGGAACGCTTGAACTCCATTTTCACTTGGCTATAGACACACAACAGACAAAAACAATAATGAGGATTCTATCGGGTGTGTGAGGGGAGAGGCACTAACGCTTTTACACGCGTGGAGTTCGTCAACGATGGTGCGCCTCTACAGTACAGGGAAAAGGAAAACAAAGTAAGGAAAACAGTACAATAAACTTGACGACAGCTGTGCGGAAGGGAAGAGAAAAGGCCGCCCAACGCAATCTTTAAGGTCACAACAGCAGCGACAAACCAAAATAGAAAATAGTAAAAAAAACTCTAGCGAAGATAAGATAAACGGTGTTGATGTTCGCGGTACAGAGGAAGAGGCTATTCGAAGACAGCCTACTTTGAGAAACTCCCCAACGACGAAGGTGTTGCGAGAAAGAAGGGGGGGAGTCAACAGCCAAAAGCAATACGTCACAATAGGAGAACAAGCAGAGGCTGCTGTGTCGTCGGAACAGGAGACTTCTACGTTGAATCAACAAACCAAAACAAAGAGAGCGAAGGGGGGGGGGGGAATGTAAAAGAACAAGATATCTAGGTGAGTGTAGCAAGCAATACAAAATGGAAATAGAGTAAATTTGCGGAAAAGAAAGTATCACTTCACAGTGTGTATATGTAGCTAAAGCAACGCTGTAATGCCGTCGCTCGCTGCCTCAGAGAAGAAGACAAGAGGGGAGAGCACGCAGGTGAAGACAGAAGAAACCCTCTTTCAGCTCCTCGTTGTTTCGTTATTTCCCAGGATGCTTTGAACAACGGTACCTGGTGAAATGCACAACGGGACTTCTGGCGGAGTGGGATAGTGCAAGAGAACTTCGCAAGTTAAGATGTGTGGAAACACACGCGTTATCGGTGACAAAGAAAGGGTGGGTGAATCTAAGAAGCAATAAGAATAATATGCCGCGCGACTGTAAGAAGAAGAAAAGAAAGAAGAAAGAAGCTAGCGATTGCGTAATCGAAAGAGACACTTCAACTCTGCGACAGTGCTCGTTGCTTTACTGAAATGCGTTGTTTGGAATGGAAACGTGGGAAGGGGGGGGGGGGGCGGGCGGTGAAAACGACAACAACAAGAGCTGTAAAAGCCAAGGTCGTACAAAGCACGAAGAGAGGAGCGTCTAAGTCACACACCAGCAGATGTGGTGCCGCGGGATACAGCCGAATAAAAAAGCGTTGTCGATGAACTCAATGACAACATCAACAAGAGAACGTCGTGATTTAGCATGTTGAGCCACACATAGCGCAGCACACACACACACACACACACGAATCGGTGGCGTGTGAGTGATTGTTGTGGACCCCAACACGGGTGAGATGGTTACCAGGTGAGTTGGTAAACACCCAATAGAGACAAGTGGAGGAGCAACGAGGAACCAAAGGGAGAAGGGGGGAGAGAGGGAGAAAAGAAAAGAGTGAGTTTTTGTGTTTGTGGACCAACGGTAATGACGCGGAACGATCCTTTTTGCGCTGACTGACATAACATCAACAATAGTCGTAACTTATCATTTATGCATTCGCAGCGTGGAGTACTCCGCAACACTGTCAGCGCCAACGCCACCAACTCCTCGGCTATTCAGATTTACAGAGGGTGCCCCAGGCACTCCGCAATGATCGTGCTGAACAAGGAGACGCGTCAGAAAACAACACACACAAGGCAGGGTTTGTCTCTTTCACCAACTGTGTGTGCGTGGGTGCGACGGAGCACGAATGATCCTCTACACCCACCGCCCACGCTGCGGGGTGCAGCGTTCTTCCTCTTGCCGAACTGACCACAGAGCACACACGTGACCACGTCCTCCTTATTCGCAATGAGCTGTCTGTTGAAGACTCTTGTTTCGTCTTCGAGAGCTCTAGAAGGGTACAGGGATAAAGAAGAAGGAAAAGTACGGTGATACAAGCGAAAATGAAGAGCTCAAGTGAAAACCCAAGACAGAAGGGATGGAGCCTTCATCAATGAAACGCAAAACAGGAAAGTACTAAAAGTAACAAAAGAAGCGAGCACACACAGACGCACGGATTGAAGGCAGCAACCCTTTTCAGCTTTACAACCCAATAGAAGAGGAATGACTGGTCGCGTGCGCCTTCGCTTCAAGACTATTCTCACGGTTCGAGACATCACCCAGATGACGCGTAGAAGACACCGCTGGCTCGTCCTGACGCCTGCCCTTGCTGTCCACCTCCACCACCGCCTCCTTCACGTCCTGGTCGATCTTGCCGAGAATGCGACGCAGCATGTCGAACCGCGCGGCCGTCTCCTTGTAGTTGCCGTCCATCATGTGACATATCTCCTTCATCTTGTCCACCTCCGCCGTCGCCGCATCGGTGACGGCCGTGATGATCAGACCCGACCGCGCCAGCATCTCCGCCAGCGCCGTCGTCTGCACCGCCGTCAGCCCCTCCAGCGTTGTGTGGTAGGTGGCCTGCGTGTACTCGATGAGCTTGTCAATGTAGACGCCCTGCTGCTGACCGAGCGTCCGGGCCACACCCAGTTGCCCCTCTAACGACGCGATCTCAGCGGAGAGTGTTCGATCCGTTTCTTCCAGTGCGGCCTGCGTCTCGGCGAGCGTATCCTCGGTGTCGGCGAGCTTCGCCTGCGTCTCCTGAAGGTTCTCCTCGGTGTCGGCGAGCTTGGCCTGCGTCTCCTGCAGGTTCTCCTCGGTGCTCGGCGAGCTTGGTCTGCGTCTCCTGCAGGTTCTCCTCCGTGGTCTGCAGAGTGGCCTCAGTGTCGGCGAGCTTCGTCTGC
>NW_015438371.1:651185-726778 GCF_001293395.1 Leptomonas pyrrhocoris
CCTGTGTCTCGGCAAGAGTGGCTTCGCTGTGCGTTAGTTTGGCCTGCGTATCGCGGAGGTCGTCCTCGGTCTCCCATAATTGTTGCTGTGTTGCGGCGTGTTCGTTCTGCTGCTTCGCGCTGCGATCCGCGTGCGCCGCCTCGGTGCTCTCCATGTCCTCGTGCAGCTGCTTCAGCGTCGACTGCAGGGCCTCCACCTCACGCACCAGCTCCGCCTCCTTCTGCTCCGCCGCGCTCGTCGCCGCCGCCATGCGCTGCGTCAGCGTGCACACCTGCTCCTCCGTGTGCCCCAGCTGCGCCTCCACAGCCGCAAGCTGGTTGTCGCGCTCCTCGATGCAGCGCTGCAGCTCCGTCGAGGTCTCCTCCAGCTGCGCTACCTGCACACACGCCTTCTCCTCCGACGTCGCGTGCAGCGTGCGCAGCCCCTCCACCGCCTCGCGCAGCTCAGCGATCGTCGACGCAGCGGCCGCCTCCGCCGTCGCCGCAGCCGCCGTGTGCTGCTCGTGCGCCGCCTGCAGTGCCTCCAGTTGTTCCTCGAGCTCGCCACGCGTGTGCGCCGCGGCGGCCGTGTCACGGTCGTACTTCGCCTGCAGCGCCGCCATCTCGCGCTCCAGCGCTGCGCACTCCGCCTCCTTCGCGGCCAGCTTCTCGCGCAGCTCCGCAACGAGGCGCTTCAGCGCGGCGATCTCGTCGTCCGCCGCCGTGCGCGCGGCGTCGCTCTCGTCCTGCAGCGCGCGCAGCCGCACCTCGTACCCGCGCTTCATCTCCTCGTACCGCCCGGCCTCCTCGCCAAGCAGGCCCTCCAGCGCCTCCTCGTGCTCCTCCTTCATCTCCTGCATCTTCGTGTTCATCTCGCGCAGCTCGTCCTCCAGCATCAGGAACTCGCCGTACAGGATCTGCCGCTGCAGCCCCATCTGGTAGTCCGCCTCCGTCAGCGCCTTCTGCAGCTCCTCAATCTCCGTCGTCAGGTGCACCGCAAGCTCGTCGTCCGGCGACTCGCGCAGCTTCTCCTCCAGGTCCGCGATGCGTGTCACAAGCTTCTCGATCGTTCCCTTCAGCTGGTACTCCGCGTACAGCGCCTCCTTCTTGCGCAGGTACTCGTCGCGCCACCGGTCGCTCATGTCCGACCCGTCCTGCTTCGCCTGCTCCGGGTCCACCGTGTTCACCTTCGCGTACGTCGTGATCTGCTTCGCGCGGTCGGCGAAGCGCAGCGTCTGCACCGACAGGTTCGCGTCGCGCTCGCTCGGCGAGATGGTCACCATCATCGTCGAGATGCTGTTGCCGCCGATGTAGTCCTTCAGCAGCTTCGTCAGCGTGCTGTTGCGGAACTCCGGCACGGGCCGCGCGTTGCCGCGCCCGCGCGTCGCGACAGCCTCGATGCACGAGCCCAGCGCCAGCAGCGACAGGTTGATGTTGCGCGCCTGCTCGAACGCCAGCCCCTCCTCCGTCCCCGCGAGCTTGATGCGCTCGCACCCGGCAAGGTCCGCCAGCAGGATCCGCGCACAGCGCGGCGCAAGGTCCGGCGCGTCGAAGTGCGTCTGCACCTCCAGCAGGAACAGCGTGTGCGCGCGCGACGAGTGGTCGTGGATGTTCGTCGCGGCGAAGGTGCGCAGCGGCTCCGCCTTGTTCAGCACAGCCAGCACGTCCTTGTAGCTCTTCACCAGCACCGTCTTCTGCCCCACAACGCTGAACGTGTTGCTCGTGAAGTCGTTCCGCACGCTCAGCTCCTTGCGGTGGTTCAGCAGGTCGAACACGTCCTCCAGGTACACCTCCAGCATCGACGCGGACACCGTGTACGTCACGCCCTTCTGCGCGCTGTTCGCCGCACGCGCGAAGATCATGTTGCACACGCGCGGGATGAGGCCCTCCTGCGACGTCCCGATCGACCCCGGCGGCCCGAACGCCGTGTACGTCTTGCCGCTGCCCGTCTGCCCGTACGCCATCACCGCAGCGTTGTAGCCCGCCAGCGCGTTCTCCACGAGCGGCCGGCCCACCTCCTCGAACACGTCCTCCTGCGACGACGACGTCTTGCCGGACGGACACGCGCGGTCGTTGCTCCAGAAGCACCCGTCGAACCCGAAGGTGAAGCGGCCCTTCTTCGGCACCGTCACCTCCACCGCGTCGTTGTCCATGTTCACCGCAAGCTGGCTCAGCTCGCCGCTCTTCTCGTCGTCGCGGAACGCACGCACGCGCACATACACGTTGACGCGGTTGTTGTGCTTTATGACCTCAGCACGGCGTATGCCCGCTGCCGTGTTGGTGCGTTTAAAGCCGCCTTTAGTGCCAGTGGACGACCCGCTGCGCTCAAAGGCTGCTGGGGCAGACTTCTGTGGAGAGGCGACAGCGGCCGCGGAGTTGGTGCGCTGAAAGGAGCTGCGGGCGCTGCCATCTGCCGCTCTTGGGCGTGTCCCCCGCGGCGACACCGGACCGACGGCGCGGGGCGGCAGCCCGGGCGTTGAGGCGCTAGGAACCGGCGGGGGAACACCACGCGCGGACACCTTCTTGAGAGGCGTGGTAGAACGCAACGGAGTGCCGGCGGTGTTGCTGCCGTTCGTCTTCGCTGTTTGCGCCCCGCGCGCAGACGACAGCGGACCGCGCGAGGAGTTACACCGCTTGAACTCCATGTTCCTTTGGTTCTCTCAAATCTATCTTCCGTTTGCGGGGTACAGCGAAGGGGGAAACGGTGCACACGAACGGTGGCGAGTTGGCGCAGAGGCGACGCAGCGTACCTTCAAAGAGAAGACCAAAAAAAAAAAACCTGCACGCTTTGAGAATGAAATGAAATAAATAAATATATATATATATTACTTCTCTATTTATTACCTCCAGAGAACCGCTATTGAGAAAAGAGTGTAAAGCACGGAAGAAAAAAAGGCAGAAGAAATAAATATATATTAACGCGTACAGCGTGGCACAGACAAGTAAAGAGTACAAATGACAAAGAAGTTGTTAGGGACGCTGTCTCACCTTAACTAACAATTTAAAAGGAAGAAAAAAAAAACAGTCGGAGAAGAGAGTGTGATGATGATGGGACTAAATAAAACCTGAGAACGTACTGAGAGAAAACGCAAGCAAGCAAACAGAAAAGATCTAGTAGAAAAGAAAAATATCTAAATTTAGAAACAATGAGGTGCGGCGAGTGCCTTCACGCGTGAAGAATAGCAAGAGAAGATAGAACAAAGAGTATATACCGAACTGCGAAGACGTGAAAGCAAAAGCAGAGACAAAAACGTATTCAGGAATACAAGAAAAAGGCTGCACTTGCCCTTCTTTTGCATCAAGTGCTTCGGCGGTGTAGCCTCCCTTTTTAATGATTGATGAGCCAAGGAGAGAAGTGTAGAAGCACGCGACGCTGTTCTGGAGAGTCTAAAAATGAAAAGAGCAAGTACAGTAGTTGACGGAAGAAGTGTACGGCGATCTTTTGAATCTTTCGTTGTGTGTGAGTGTGTGTGCGTGTGTGCGTGAAGGGAAGAACACGTTGTGGGTAATGGGTGAGGCGTCGGAGAAGTAGAGATCGGAGTCACTGCCATGTAATAGGAGGGTTGTGTCTCGATCAAGTCGTTGGGCCAAACGAAGGATGCAGGACGTCAAACAGGCACACAGAAAACGACGGAGGAGACGGAGGTCCAGAGCAGAGAGGGAGGGAGGGAGAGTGACGAAGAACCGGGAGAAAAGGGAAGAAAAAAGGGAAGAGATGCAGCCAATGAAAAGCGAAGCGCCATCGCACTGCCATCCTTTCCATTTTGTTTTACGCCGGTGACACACCTTTGCATTCTTCTCGGTGCGCCGTGACTGCGCTGTGCACTTCATCTGTATACACCCCAAAGGCGTCGACACAGGTCTTCTCGCCTCCCTATTTCGAGTAGCCGCGTTCGTCACAGAAGAGTTGTTGCGCACAAAGTTTTTCGATGGCTCTGCCCGACAACAACGCGAGCTAAAGCGCTGGCAGGTTACACCCCTTTGCGGCAGCATTAATAGGTACACGATGAGGCCGCAGCGCTCCGATGTACTTCAGAGGTTGATGTTTTCAACGGAAGAGAAGGACGTGCATATCGCTACAGGTAAAAAAGGGAGCGTCTAGAGACGGCACAAACACACACGCGCGCATACGCACATCTATTTTCCAAGTCCCTACCACCTTGCTTATATATGTGTATTTCGAGACCGAAGGACGACGGCGCGGATTCTAGGGAAAAGAGAGGACTACGGTTTCATCTCCACACGCAGGAAGCTATATAGAAGGAAATAATATTAGCAAAAAAGAAAAAGAGACGCGATACGGACGTGGCGCGACAACGACGCAGGAAGCCGTTTTGCCACGGCACGATCACAACTACGCTAACGTCACAGAACGAGAAAGCGTCACGCTGATGTCACAAGAACTCAAACCGCCACCACGTATGGTACTGCTTGAGAAGGCAGCAAGAAAAACACGTAAAAGAGTAAAGAAAAGGCACACAAGCGTGCGAGTCGCAGCAGCTCCTCTGCACATACGGCATCAAAACAAACAGAAAGAACACAGGAGATCCACAGCGAGAAGCCCCTCCCCTCCCCCTCCCTCTTCAGAAAACGCCAGTTCCTGTCATCGATGGGGTTTAAACCGGGCGGCACTTGCTTCTCTCTCTCTCCCTTGAGAGACGCCCCAGCATTCCCAGCAGCGTCAGCAGCATCAGGGATACGGGAGGAAGAAGACGGAAGAAGCAGGAGAGCGTGACAACGAAAAGGGAGAGGAGATGGGGAGCCGAATTGGGGGTTCCGAATCGAGCGCAAATTCCTCTTCGAGTGTTACTTGGTACGCGTGTCGCCAAAGCGCTTGACCATGTAGTCTCGCGTCAGCTTCGTCGTCGTGACCGACTGCGCCGCACCCTGTGAGCCAAAGGAGTTCATAATCTTCGACACTACCTTGGGCAGAGAGGTGTTGAGCACGATGGTTAAGTTGTCGACCAACACGCCATCGTTGACGGGGTAGTACAGCAGCACCGACCGCACCTTCGCCGTGGCGTCCGTCTTGGCAACGTGACGCTTCGTGCGCTCCAGCATGATGGCCTTCGCGGGCACCATCCCGTCGCACACGGCGAGCGACTCCAGCACGGCCCGGTCGGTAATCTCCGACACCTTGAACTGAATTGTCAGACTGAAGATGAAGCGGACGATGGTGATGGTAAGACGGAAGGTGTCCGCAAAGTCGCAGTCCTGCACCTTGTTCTCCGACGGCTGACACGCCTTCTGGTACTCGGGGGACACCATCAGGTCCTTCGAAATGTTCTGCACGGTGATGCCCGGCAGCAGGTACATTGTCTTCACAACAATTGCAATGTACTTGCTGGCATCATCGGGGTCGTTGACGTCCACCTTTGGCGTGTTATTCTCCGTCACCTCGTCCTTGAAGGAGCTGAGGTTGATGATGGGCTCAACGGTCGCCCGCGTCTCCGCGTCCACCTTGGCGAGGGAGCTGGACATGAAGCGAAATATGCACTTGCCCTCGTTCAGCGTCGCCGCGCCTCGGTCCGTGGCCAGGAAGTCCCACATTTCGTTCTCGACGTGTGCGCCAGGGCAATTGTGCGCGTCCACGTCACGCCCGGTCAGCGCCAGCAGCTCGTACTGCTCCACCTTCGCCCCGGGCGGCGCCTCCATCCGCGAGCGCGAGAAGCTCATCTCCAGCGACGCCTCCTTCGACTCTGGTGAGTTCCTCTCCCCCCCACTCGGCGGCGAGAAGTTTGCTTTGCTTGCCTTGTTGTCGACGATGGTGGTGTCGCTGGGGCGTAGGCCGGACTTGGTCATTGCAGAGGTTTCCAAGGAGAGCGAGCGGTCCAGCTGCACACCGGGTGCGTGGATCACCAGTACGGGCTGCTTCGCGGCGCGCGTCGTCTTGGTGGCAGCGGGGCTCTGCACGCTGCCTCGCTTTGTGCTCGATCCGGCCGGTGGCGCGGTCCCCCACGGGCGGCGGCGCTGGCGCAGCGTGGGCACCACCTGGCAGAACGCCAGCTGCAGCAGCATCGAGTCCACCCGCCACGTCCCCTCGATGGTCTGGCGCAGGACGGTCTCGACTTCCTGCAGCCGTGCCACGCGATCCGGCAGCGTGGCGCCGCCCGCGATGTAATTCAGGTCCTCCTGTGTGATGGCGGTGCTCGGTGTGCTGCCGCCAAGCACGGGGCTTTTATTCTCCAGTGCCGTGATGGGGCTCTGCATGCTCTCCTCCAGCAGACTCTGATTTCCCCTGCCGTGCTCCGCGAGGCGTGCCACGTTGTTCATGAAGTCGCGCACCACGTTCCTGTCCACCGCCTTGAAGCTGTTCGTGAAGCTCATGTTGTTCATGGTTTGGGCGAGGGGATCGAAGGGGGCGGTGTGGTCCGCCGTCATGCTCATGTCCCGCATGGAGTGCATGCTGGCATCGAAGAGGGTGCAGCTCATGTTGTTGAGGGCGCGCGACTCACCGAGTTTCGCGTCAGGGTCCGCCGGGCTTGCGTTCCCCGGCACGAACATGTCGAAGGCAACCGGCTCCACGCGCAGCGCACGAGCGGGGACATCATGAAATTGATTCTCCGCCGAGGACTTGCCGGCCGTCTTGGGGCTCGTGCCCCCGCCCTCGTTCTTAGCAGAGCCGCAGCAGATTCCCATTTTCCTATTTTTGCTGGTGCGTAAGGCCGCGACTGCGTGAAAACAACAAAGAAAGCTGAGGAGAACGCAGAAAGGAGTTGTTTGTTCAGCGAAAGAAAAAGAAGGGTATTCAAGACAAGATTGGTGTTTAGGCAGCCGTCCGAACCAACTACGAAGGCAACGAGAGGAGGAAAACAAAACCCAAACGAAAGCCCGCGAGAGAAGCGACGAGGCTCGGAGGGTATAGAGGCGTCTGGAGGCCGTGTCCGCTGGAGGGGTTTGTATAGTTGGACTCAGCGAGAAGACAGCAGCGGCGTGGACGCAGACGAAGATGACGCGGGTGCAGATAAAAGAGGAAAGAGTACGTATTGAGCTCCCTCTGCTATTCCGCACACCCCCGCTACGCAGTTCTCCGCTCTGTTGCTATTGTGTGAGTTTGTTCGCGTTTGTGGCTGTCGCAGTGACACGTGCTCCTTTCCCCACCACAGCGCCAGACGCTGAAAGAGGCAGGTACAACGATGAGCGAAGCGAATAGCAAACGGTGAGTTCCAATCGCGAGTGGGGGCGATTAAAAATGAGAACAGGTGTTTTCCTTTTTTCCCTAATCCTTCCATCCGCACAGGAAGCGCACGAGATCAACGTTGCGTGAGAGCGACGCACACGGAACAAGCAAACGGAAAGTGGAGAAAAGAGAGAGAGGGAGAGAGTGGAGAAGGCAAATGCAGCGCGTGGAAGTAAAACAAAAAGGAAAACGAGAACACCAACAACAACAAAAAAACGTCACTTGACAATCTGGCAGAGCAGGTGCTCCCGTGCGAACGTCATCAGCTGCGTCGCCGCGCTTCCTATTTGGTGCCGTTGCCTCGTGCGCCGGATAAACGAGGGCTTGAAAGAACACACCGAGCAACGGCAATAAAGGTGGAGAGCAGCGTTCGACGAATCGTGTCCCGTGGGCGCGAGTCAAAGCATCGCATGCTCCATGCAACCAGCACAGCAACCATCACGACTTTCATTTCAACAACGTCCACTATAGGTGGCCAGAGAACAATATATATCTGTTTGTATTGCTTGCTAGTCGAGTATGTACGATTCGCACCATTCCATTGTTGCGGAATCCAAACACGCAAATCCACAGCCCTCGTGCATCCGCGGTGCGCCAATACCCGCAAAGGAGGCAAGGAGATCTGCAAGGTCTCACCCTTGTGGTTTCGCACGCGGTGCATCCTGCACGGGTTCAATCAGCTCCTTCGGCACATTAAACGGCACCTTCGCAATGAGCTCATCGGCCTCGACAAAGACGAGCCGCGGAGCTTTTCGCGCCGGCGAGGCGACGGCGGCGGCTCCGCTACCCGCGCTATCCCCGCGCTCCCCACCCGCCGCGCCACTCGACCCCGCGGCGCCGCCGCCCTCTCCGTCCTTCTGCACGCTGCCGCCCACCAGCTTGTTGCCCTCCAGAATGTAATGTATGATCGCCTCCGAGTGGAAGTATCCCCAGGGGATGATCACCTCTGCGTCGATTTCCTTCTCAAACCAGCCCTCGCAGTACGCCCGCGCCACGGTGGCCACCTTGAGCTCTCGGTGCTTGCGGATGATCGGGAAGGAGCCGAGCTGGCTAACCGCCACGCTGGACGGCAAGTTCTCGCCGCGCGAATGCAGCCGCGCCGTCTCCTCCTCGAGTAGTTTCTGCACCTCGTGCATGTCGAGGTCGGCGTTGTTGCGCAAATTCAGTCCGCAGGTCGCCGCGAGCTTCGGCTTCAAGTAGCACTCCTGCAGGCGCACGGTGGGCTCAAGAGACTGCAGCAGGTCGTAGCGCACGCCAAGCTCCTGGCAGATCTCCCGCATCACCTCCGGGGAGTAGAGGGTGTTGTCATCCGCCTTGGCGATCATCGTCTGCTGCAAGCTCTGATTCTGCATAATATCGATGTACTCCTGCATCTGCTGCTTCTCCGCTGCATTGCTGTCGCAGATACCCTCCAGGAGCACCACCGTTTCCTTGTTGCGCCGCACGGCCTGGTCAATGTACTCGAGCACACGGTCGTAGAACTTCATACTCGCCACGTGCAGGGTGGGAATGAGCGTCACCTTGGGCAGTGCGAGGTGCGCCTGGACGTACGGCGGCCCCGCCTCGGCGACCTCCGGCGAGTTGGCCAGCATCTGCGTCCACCGGCTACCCACCACCACCAGCTCATCATACGCAGAGCGCAGCAGACGGCTTCGTTGCAGCGACATGGCGGCAAGGAAGCAAACACACAAACACGGCTGTAGCGGTCACCAATGAAGAACGAAGAATAAATAAATAATAGAATTGATAGTCAGGTCCTTGGTTGCTCTGCTTGTATCAGAACGCACAGACGCCCTCCTCTTTCCTTTCTTGGCGCAATGCAGAGTACTGAAGAGACGTCCGTCTCTCGCACTCTCGCTCAGTCAGTCGGTGTGTGCGTGGGTGAGTGAGTGCTGCCGCAGCAAACACGAAAGGACGGCGGAATAGCGCATCAAAGGGAGGCGGCGGAGTCAGTAAGAAAAGCGGACGTAGAACAGATGCGACAACAACAACAACGAAACGTTGGGCACGCTGCCAAAGGGCAACTGAAGGAAATGGAAAGAAAAAAAGAAGATCGCCTCTTTCGCCAGCTCAAGCAGACAACGTCACAGTGAGAAGGAACTGCTTGTACTGACGCGGGGTAGGAAGTCAACGGCACGTCCATGAGCCTTGGCGCCTTCACTGGTCTCCCCATCTTCCAAAACAGCTGCTAATGTGCTATGTATGGTTTTATGAAAGCATCGCTCCCATTCAAAAGCGGCTATCTTTGTGTATGCATGCTGATATTCATTATAGCCTAAATACCCAGTGTATGTGATGAATTGCCAGGCAGGTCACAGCCTGTGTTCTGCGAATCGCCTGCGGTTTCTCCGACAATGACGAAAACAAAAAGATAGGGGTGGTGGTGGGGGGCCCACGGCTGTCGCGCTGCGTGCCGCTTTCATACAACCCCCACCCCCTTACCAGGCCTCCCCCAAAAAGAAAACAAAAACTTCAAATGTATCGGCGTACTTTGGGAATAAAAGCGGTGGACAGACGTCGCTGATGCTCCGCACGCAGGTGCGTCAGCGACCTCAGCTTTCGCTCCAGCGCGCGCGCCGCCTCCGTCGTCAGCCCGGTAATGTCACGAGTAATCAGTTCCTGCACGGCAGCCGCCACCACGGCGTCCTGCAGCGCGGCGCTGCCGAGGCTGTTTGCCTGCTCCAGCAGCTGGATGAGCAGCGCCAGAGAGGCGCTTTTCATGTTGGCAATTAGTTTGCTGGAGACGAGCTGCAGCACCCGTCGAGACTGGGGGAGGAGGCGAAGCAGTTGCCCCACCGCCTCGGACGACGACGAGCTCGGCGCACCGTACTTGCCAGCACCGCCCGCTGACACGCTGCACGTCGCACCCAGCTCCAGTTGCTCCACCGCACTCGCGTAGAGCTCGACGATTTCCATCTGCGAAGCGACGGACACGTAAGCCGACGCGCTCTCCAGCGTTGTGGCCAACTGCGCTGTCAAGCCCTCGCAGACGTGCTTCAAGGTAGCGAGGTTTTGCGCGGCAGCTTCACGTTCCAAGATGTGCTGGCGTGTGGTCCTAGTGGCAGGAGCGGAATGAGTGCGAAAAGAGGCAGCCGACGGGGCTATATGCGACGCGGCCATAGCAGCTCTGCCGCCGTCCGCAAGAGAGGGGCGCGCAGAGTTCGGTGTCTCCAGCTGGGCCGCAGCAGCCATTTCAGCGCGCAGGTCCGCGGCGAGCGCACACAACGCGACGAGGTGCTCGACGTACAGCTGAAAGACAGCGAGCAGCTCCGCCGGTGTGAAGTCGGTGGCCAAAAACAGCACCCGACCCGCCATCCACTGCGTCACCTCCAGCGAAAGCGCATGCGAGCGGCGCACCGCGGTGAAGAGGAGAGCGGTGGAGCGCGGACACGTCTGCGTCAGGTCGCGCGTGAAGGCCTGCACAAGACGCCGCTGAAGCGACTCGGCGAGTTCACCCTCGCCCTCCATCGCATGTAGTGTCGTGTAGAGGACGGCAACATCCATGCAGCTCAGCTCCTCCACACGATCCAGCGCACGTTGGCGAAGAGCCGACAGGCGATCCCTCGTGCGCAGACGCACCTGCTGCGGTGCCACGCTCCACGTGTCCAACACCTCGACGCACTGCGCAGGCGTGAGTTCGTCGAGGTGGTCGCTCAGCTCCTCCAGCACCTTCTCTACCAGCTCAACGGGCGTCTCGGCGGTGCAGGCGCGACACACCTGCAGGCACTCGTGCGTCGTCAGGTCCATCACGACCAAGGCGAGTCCAGCAGCCACGCGGCGGTATAACTCACTCTCCTGCCGGCGCAGGAGCGGCATGCAGGTGAAGAGAGCCACCAGCTCCATCGCGTCTAGCGACTCCAGCAGCAGGAACAGTTCCGCCAGAATACGGTCCACCTGCGCGGCATCCCAGAAACCAAACAAGGCAGCGCACTGCAGCACCGCGATCATGTCGCCTGAAGGGGCAGCGCGCAGGTCGCATAGCTTACCGGTAAAATACTTGTATTCGCCGCGGAGGAGGTTGCGCTCGTGGAAGTCGCGGGTGTCCTCGTAGCGCGCCTTCACACGTGCCATGCGGCGGGCAATGTGCGCCAGCGGGACCGGACGTTCCGAAAGGAGGTAGTTGCGCTTCGAGTGCTGCAGCTCCGTCAGGGAGCTCTGACGCCAGAAAACGTAGCCAGGGGTGCGCTTGCTGAGCGCGCGGGCAGTGTGGCGCAGCATTTCTTCTCCGTCAGTCTTGTGTTTTCACGGCCTGAAAAAATCAAAAAAAAAATGCTGAAGTGGGAGCGCGCGGTGGCGCAACAAGCTGCGTCGTTGGGACGCGATGGAGAGAACGATAAAAAGGGTTGCGGAACACCAACGAGGAAATGCATCGTACGTAGGTGGCAAGCGAGGCGGACGAGAGGTAGGGGGGGGGAGGAATCAGAAAGGATGCCAATAGCATAGTGGCCACTGCACACCTCTGCAGGAGGGCAACAGGGAAGCGCGCACCCTCAAAAAACTCAAGGCAGTGGCGGTCGTTGACGCAGCGGAGCCCGACAGAAAAGATACAACCGTTAGAGCGTGGACAGCAAGGAGGGAGACGCCGTATAGGAAAATAAGTTTCTTGTTTCACGACTTCCACAGTTTCCTCGAGACCGAGGCGAAACCGTATGCGACTTATATTGAAAGCAGGGACAGCGTTGCAAGCCAAGGGCAAGTAAAACGATTGCAACGCGACAGCTAATGAACTCCCGAACCGACCGATGAATGGAATAGAGCGTGAAGCGATGCCAATCACCTTAGCTCGCGGTCAGGTATCAGCACAAAAGGCAGGGCAGAGAGTTTCTCTAGCAAAGGTCGCAGCTGCATTGAGGACTCGGCATCGGGTGGGTACAGCAAGCACAGCGCCGGGTTGTAGAGGGTCCACAACACACCAGAGCCCTCAGCCACCCACGCTTCGTTTCCGCTCAAAGGAGGAAACAACGCAGAGACGAGCGGGTACAGCTGCCTTCGGTTCAAACACTCACGCAGAAACACGCGCACGCGTAGTGAGTCCAACTCCTCATCGGAGAGGGCGCGCAGTTTGGCGTTGGAGCGGCCATGCACCTCCGGCGTCCCTGTCAACGCCTCCACCACCAGCATAATCGACAGCACCTCCGCCGCTGCGAGGGTACGTCCGCTGGCCGTCAGCGTCTCCCTCAGCTCCGTCAGCACGTCCCACAAGGTGCGGGTGCGGACGAGTTGGTAGCGTCGCACCAGACCGCAGGTGAGGAGTGCCGCAAGTGGTGGCAGCACCGACGTCTCTACCAGTGTACCGACTTCAGGATAACGGTGCTCGTCGAAGTAGAGGGCGGTGGTTTGTGACGCACCAGGCGCAGGGCCATGGGTGCGCAGCTGCCGCGTAAAGTACGAGGCGATGTCGCGTACAGCCTCCTTCAGGCCACTCAAAGCATGGCCACAGTAGGCCTCCCGCATGATACCCACCGACGTGCCTTCTACTTCGACAGCTGGCGTCTCTAACGCTGAAGAAGACACTGCAGCGTTGCGAGGTCGTACTCTGGCTTGGGAAGTCGACACGGAAGGTGGAGGCTGCGCTGGGCCAATTTCAGGCGGGGGCGCGACGGTCCGCAGGAGGGTCGCCTTCATCGACCCTGCGTGTTGTGCACGATTCGACTGCACAGCACCACCGTCCGCGACAGAGGCGACGCTCTCCAAGAAGCGCCGCGGCACTGGCACCTCCACCGCGCCGTTGCGTGGAAACAAACACTCCGTGGCCAGCGCCTGAACGCTTGAGAACTGCCACTGCACCGCATCGCACACACGTGCCGCGGCGAGCAGCGCCCGCACCACCGCCGGCTGCGCCATCAGCGAGTCCGGCAGCAACAAAGCACGACGGTCCTTCTCTCCCAGCTGCTCCAATCCCTCCCAGACACACGCCATGCGGTGCGAGAAGAAGATGAGGGCCAGCAGCACCGCATCGGTGCGATGCCGCGCCGCGTCGCTGTCCTCAGTGCTGCGGTAGAGACGTTGGAAGTCGCTGGACAGGCGTGCCACGTACGGCGCGGCGTAGTCGCCGTCGGTGTTCGTCTCACCGATGCCGCGCACCACGTCCCACACAGTGCGAGGAGCTTTGATGACAACGCCGCTGGGCCGCGCCTGGTGCTGAAGGACCGCCCGCCACGCCCGCAGGAAGGATGCACAGAAAGGGTTGTCCGCTGTGACGCAGATTGCAGCGGCGGCGGCGGTCGAGCCTGCGACTTCGGACGTGGAAGACGGGGTGACGGGGAGTGGGTCGCTTGTAGCCGAGGCGGCTCTGTCCACCAACGCGACGGTTGCCGCGTAGAGCTGCTGCAACACGGCCTTTGCGTTTGGCAGGGCATCCGGGGCCGTCTCTGCGGCGCGTGCCACGCCCTCCATCGCCTGCGTCACCTCGTCCAGTTTTTGATTTACAAGAGGAACGCATTGCGCTGCTTCACTGGTGCTTCCTACCGCATTCAGAATGGGACGTCGATCTTCGTGAAGGCCGTCCACAACATCAACCTTCGTGATGGGCTTCTCTTCCTGGGTGGGGCGTAGCGCAGAAGACGCGGTGGCCGCATCCAGCTCTGTTTTCGCATCCCTCGCTCCTTCTGTCGGTGGCAGAGGTCGACGACGTCGCCATGGAGCAACGAAGTCGAGCGCAGGGGAGGAGGAGGGGGAAAGGGGAGAAGAAGTGGTGGGCGATGCGATGGCATCAGGGTTGGAAGTACTCCGCCTTTTGTCTCGGTGTTGCCGCTGCGATGGTGGATTTGTCATCGCTGCCACGGCACGACACGCCGTCTCCACCGCGGCATCTGTGTACGCCGCAGCCGCCGACTCCTGTAGCGCCGCCTCGAGCAGTTCGCGGCTGTGCAGCACAGCGGCTGCATGCAGACGGCGGTGCAGCGCCTCGACCCACCGCTGATGCCGGCGTGCACGTTGCCACTGAATGCGAATCTGCTCGAGCACGTCCGGCGTGGAGGTGTGGTCTTGGTGCTGATGAATGTACGCCACCACGCCGTTCGTGTCGAGCGCCGCGATGAGCTGCTCCACTTCGGCTGAAAGTGCCGGCGCCACCCCGCCTGCGCCCGCCTCTGCATCACCGTCAAACGCGCCAGTGGGCGAAGGGTGAACGGCGGTGTTCGATCTACTTGTGTTGTACATTCCATACGGGTCTGCCCCGCCCCTCGCTCGGTTGTCGAGGAGGTGCTGCGCCCGAGCCGCGACAGACTGGAGCTTCGCCAGCAGCTCTGCCAAAGCTTTGTCGCCAGCCCTTACCATCGGGCCGGGACTTGTAGAACTCTGGTGCAGAGGGGAAAAGCGAAGTGGCGCCGTGCGCTGGGCGCTGGCGGCAGAAGTTGGCGCAGACAGCCCGTAGCGGGCGCCAGCTTCCACGATCAACCGTTGGAGATGCACGCAGTGCTTCACACCGAGTCGAATACTCTCGTCCGCAACTTCCTCGGCATCATCGAGTACTGCGGTCAGCTGGGACGCGAGTTGATCGACCTGGCTGCTCCACTGTGCCAACGCCTTACGCTGCCGCCGCTCCTGTGCAGTGGCCTCGCGCCGCTGTTGGCGGGCGCCCGCGCGCTGCATCGCCAGCTGCCGCCTTTGCAGCTCGCGCTCGTGCTGCTGCTGTGCGTCCAACTCCCTGTTCTCGAGCGCTTGACGCTGCTGCAAGCGGTGCTGCTGCTCCGTCAGCATGGCGTGTTCCATCGCGAGAAGGGACTGTGTGCACTTGTGCAAAAGGGGAAAGGGTTGAGCGGCGACCTGCTCTTCCAGCTCCATGCACGTGGTGAGCATGTCGGACACCACACGCGGCGTCCACGTCTGCTGCCGCTGGTGGGTCTGACGAGCTGCTATGAGCGCCGCCACGGCACGCGCAAGATGCTGTCGCTCCTCCTCGTTGATCTGCGTGTAGGCATCTTGCACTGCGGCTAATGTCCTGCGTAGCGTCGTCGCCGTCGCGGCGTCGCCCTCCTTCGCATCTGGCGGTGTGCCAGCCTTCGCACATGCCTCTAGCACAGAAACGGCAAGCGCCACCGCTCCGCGGATGAGAATCGGGTCGTCGGTCATGATGGAGCGCTTCAGTGCCAGCTGCGCGACGCGAACGTTGAGCTGCAGCCGCGCGGACGGTGAAGGCGCCGCGGCAGTGTTGACGGGTGGCCGCCACGTCATGCCGACCTCACCTGCTGCCTGCTGCACGAGCACCCAACCGCCGTCCCGCATTATCGAAAGACGCTGCCGGTTCGCTGGGTCGCATACCAGGCGCTGGAGCTGCGTGCGCTGCACCAACACCCGCACCACGCGCACCAAGTAGCGCAAAAAGGAGGCGTCAAAGCGCACGCGACGGGCCTCGTCAAGAAGGTCCAGCACTGCTGCCTCGAGCGCCACGAGGGACGTGCTGCGACCATTGGGTTGATAGCGGTAGCGCTGCACCGCGGCGAAGACGGCGGTGAGACACGCACGGCGGGCAAGGTGGCCCTCGTACACCCGCGTCTCCTCCTCGACGAGAAGCCGCAGGTCGGGCACGGCAGACGCGCGTTGCAGCGCAGCACGGAAAGCTTCAGGATCGCTGCCGGACATCGCCGCGACGAGGTCCATGGCGCTGCTCTCCATCTCCCGGTAGCTGCGCAGCAGTCTCTGCGCCCGCTGCATCTCATTGAAGTCCTCGCCGGTCAGCCCGAAGCGGAAGCAGCGGCGGTGCACGAAGTACAAGAAGGACTGCCGCTCCTCCAGGGCAGCACGCATGCGACGCCACGTCCACCACGGCGGTGCGCCCGCCGCCGCCGCGGGTGCTGAACGGTGCTCCTTGCGGGCAGCGGCCTGTGCACGCTCGAAGCTGGCGATGGCGCGCCGCAAACACCGCAGATGCCATTGCAGGGTCTGGTTGCGGCACTCCGCTGCGGGGCGGCTGTTCTGCAGGTCGTTGAAGTACGCCGGCTTGGTCAGCGCCCCGAGCTCCACGACGCACGGGGCCTGCCGCACGGGAAGGCTGTACTCCTCCAGGGCGTGGCTGCCCTGACGTTCGTGCGGGAGGTAGTGGCCGTAGTTGGTCCACTCCAGGTAAGCCTCCTGCAGCCGCGCCACCACCTCCGGCCCGCGGCCCGCAACGCGGAAGTACATGTCGTACTCCGACGGCACCGTGAGCAGCACGGTGTCGGGGTCGCGCTGGCCGACGGTGATGCCTTTGATGTCCGTCAGCAGCGTGCGCCGCACCACCTCAAAGCCGCCCTTTGTGCAGTGGTAGATGGCGACGTTCGTGAGCACAAAGATGTAGGACTTGTAGAGGTGATTGTTCTGCCGTCGCATTGCCGCGCCAGGGTCCTCGGCGAGGTGGCCGCCGTACTTGCGCAGCGTCGCCGACCGCACCCGCCACGCCACCCCGGAGAAGTATATCGTGTTGTCGCCGAAGCGGCGGCAGGCGTCGGCCACGTCGGGTACGACAGCCATCCGCAGCCGATCGCTTGGGAAGCTGTACGGGGTGTAGCGCAGGGCCACGGTGGGGAAGGGGTCAAAGATGCTCTTCTTCAGCGCCACGGCGAGGTTCTGCACGCGCGGGGCGGCGTAGAGGGGCAGGAGGTGCGTGTGATCGGAGCCGCCGTGTCGGTACTGCGCGTAGCACCCCATCGCGGCCGCCATCACATCCAACATCGTCTGCGCACTCGCCAAGTGAAAGAGGTAGTCGACAGGGTGCGTGCGGTTGGTGAGCAGCGCCACAGAGGAGCCTTCCTTGCTGTGGCATCGCACCACCGCCGCGATGGAGGACCACCCGACAAGACCCAAGATTAAACCATCGTCTTTGCCAGCCTCAGCGCCGCTGCTGCTGGTGTGACTCACCGCACCGCTCAGCCGACGCTTCATTCTGCTCCGCACGGCTGTCGAGGTCGTGTCAGCACTTCCCGATCCAGGCCCTTCCGCAGTAGGAGCAGTGGCGGCGGAGGCGACGCCGTTGCTCAGAAACAAGAATCCCTCGGAAGTGACGCAGATGGCCCGCGGGGTGCCCATCCCTTTCACCACGCTCTCGTGCAGCTCCAGCGCGGACGACTTCGCCAGCGTCGCGCACTCCTTCGCCTCCAGCAGACGGCAGGCAGCGGTGAGGCATATCTCGCCGACGCGCAGGCGTGTCGTGAAGGTGGACCGTAGCCGCAGCGTGTCCCACCACGGCAGCCCGGCGGAGGCCTCGTATTGTCGCCACAGCGCCACGGCGTCGTCGTAGTCCAGTAAGACCTCCTCCACAAAGCGAAACTGTGCGCAGAACCTGCGGATGGCCTGCGAGTTGCCGTAATCGCCTTGGATGCTGTGGCGGAAGGCTGCCGCTGCTGCCACGCCCTCGTCGGTCTCACCCTCCTCGTCGGCTGCTGCTGCTGCTGCTGCAAAGGAAGAGAGGAGTCTGGCGCCGCCGCCTCCTTTCATCCCTTTGGTCCAGGGAAACCCACGGCGGCGTCGCGCGGCGGAGCGTGTGGCCCCGACAGACCCCGCGCTTTTCAGCGTGGAGAGGCCGAAGAGTTTCGCGTGGGAGTAGAGCTGCTTGGACGGGGTGAGGCGCGGCGTGCGTCCGAAGCCGTCTGCCATGGCGGCGGGCAACACCCGAAGAAAGCCGTCAAACTCTGCGCTGGACTGCATGTTAAAGAGCATGTCCACGCCTCGACACTGCAGTAGGATGGACTGCGCGTCTCGGTCGTACTCTACGTGGAGGAGGTCCCGCATGAACGCGCGGCGCACCACCTCCTGCAGGGTGTCGGAGAGGGAGTAAATGGAGCTCTCGGTGACGACCAACGCGCAAAGCCGCGGCGTGCGGTCCGCCAGCACCTGTCGCACCATGGAGGACCAGTATACCGCCTCGTCGGCGTTCTTGGCGAAGGTCTCAAGCAAGGTCGGCTTCTCCCCCACACGCATCTGGTCCCCGGCGCGGACGACGAGCGGCGGGAAATTCGCTTCCTCTGTGCGACGAATTCTTTTCGCTACGGTGGCGGACTCCCAGAAGAGAAAGCGGTGGTCGGTGTGGGCGTCGTAGTGGGCCTTGTAGAGGTGCGCAATGAGCTGCTGCTTCACCTCCACGGGCGTCCCCGGCACACAGGAGTTCTGCGCGACCACCCTGAGAAGCACATCGTGAGAGGCAGGAATTAAAACAGCGATGAGTGTCTTGTCGGTGGTGCTCTCCACCACACCGGTGATGTCGTGTGTATCGATGCAGCGCACCTTCTGGCCATTCGCCAGCCGGCCCTTGCTGAAGAGATACAAGTGTCGGGGCGTCAGCACCACCTCCCGTGTCTGGGCGTTGTCGCGCTTGCCCACCTTCTCCATGGTACGAGAGAACGTCACGCTGCTGACGTCGTCCCCTGACTTGAAATACGCCTCTAGCGCTGGAATACGGTACGCGATGTGGGAGTGCGGATCCGCTGCCAACGGGAGGAGGAATCGCGCGTAACGCATCTCGCGTGGTGGTTGGCGCTCCGTCGCGCTTTGCTCCGGCAGCGGCTCACCTTCAATGAAGGCAGACGTTGAAATACTGCGACCCGTGACCCGCGTGCGTGGGTGCACCTCACCGTCGCCGTCGTCATCACCACCACCACCCTCCTCACGATCATCATCTCCGTTGTCTTCACCTTCGGTGTCGTCCGATGAGACGTCGAGCAAAGATGCATCGCTGGGAAGGTCGCTGTTCGCTTCGTTCCCTCCGGCATCTCCCTCTTCCTTCGCATCTTCTCCGGCGTTGTCACCCGTTTTCGCATTCTCACGGCCGCCCAGTGTCGTTGTGCGCTCCATCAACACTGCACCCGCGCGACGGCGGTTGTCGCCTTGCTCTGATCGGACGTCCAGTGCAGCTTCAGAGACTTGGCCTTGTTCGTCGGCCTTCTGAGGCTCAGCTACTTCCCCCGTCGGCACAAGCGCCAAAGTAGATGGCTGAGCTTGTGGGTTGGCATTCAGCGATGTCTGTTGTTGCCGTGAAGACTCACCAGGTGTCAGGATGCGGACCTCATCCGACAGCAACTGCACTGGCGAGGTGACGGTGGTCAACGTGTCGTGTGTGCCATCGTTTGGGTGCGCGTTGTCGTACTGCGCACCCAGCTCCGCCAAAGTGGTGCCGCGCTCTGGCGTCAGTATCTCCGGCGAGGCATCCGACAACGCAGTAGGAGCAAGAGCAGGGGTAGCGATAGAAGAGGGTGGTACGCCAGAAAGAGGACCGGTAGGGTTGCCTTTCATGGCACGCAGCAGGGCCGCGAGGTAGTTGACCCACTGCTCCGCGCGTTCCTCCGATTCGGCACAGAAGAGCAGCGTCCGTCCCTTCACCGCGAGGTTCCACCCAAAGTCGGCGAACTCCTTCGGTGCATGCTCTCGCCGCAGCTTGTCGGCCGTCTCCCGCCGCACCGCCACGATGAGCTCAAAAGGGATCTCCTTGTCCTTGCTCCCTTTGTCCTTGCCGTAGCAGAACAGGTGGTGGTCGAGGAAGACAAACCGCCGGTTCCACTGCTTCGCACCGATGCGGCGCAGCTGCATGAGAGAAGTGGCGCGCTTCGCGTTGCCGTCGCTGTCGACGAGCGTCGAGCGCGGCTTCCACATCCACGCCGCGCGTGGCGGCGGCGGCGGAGGGTCCTGGCGCGGGCCTCGCTCACTAGGGTAGGCCTCTTCGCGCTCCACCATGAGAGAAGAAGAAACAGGCACAGACATTTTTTTCAAAGAAGCCAAACTAAACAAAAGAAAATGAAAATGAAAATATCTGTGTGTATATAGCAAGGAGGGGTACTCAGCGTGTGAATTTCCCTTTCCCTGTCGTTTTACGACTTCTTGTTTGAAAGATCAACAGAACGTTTTGTTTAACGCCGAACATCTGGTTTTCCTCTTCCTCTTTGAAGAGCGAACGAGCATTTCAGTAGAAGTAACGAGTGAGACGACAACAATGAAGACAAGAATGAAGAGATAGTACTATTCACTTGAGGCTTCGTTTGGTTACTTCGCAAATAAATCATGCCCGCCGCACTGTTGGTTTTCCAATCAAACAGGCTTCCAGCGACCGCGCAAACAATGAATTCTTTTCTCGTCAGTTGCCAAAAAAAGGGGGAGAAAAAACCAGCAATGTTCGTGCCACAACCAGTAGAACGGGTTTATGAAGATGTCTGCTCACATCTTGTGTGCAACGAAGGTTTTGCGAAAGCGCAATAACTACGCGAAGCGGGGGAGAGAGCTGTGCAACATTGAGCGCGCGTATTATTTTTTTAAACCTTTTTTTTTTGCTTCAACGAACATACCTTACATCGCAGAAATCGAGCATCAAGAAGAAAAAGGCCCAGCTACATATACATAGTCGCCGCAAAAGTGGAAGCACAGGAACCAAGCAAAACCCACGATGTTTTCCGGCGTCAATTGATGGAAAACAAAACATGCGATTTTAGGCAGCCACCAAGAGAAGGAAAGAAGCACATCAAGTAGCACAGTTTTGCTTGCCGCACTAAGGATCCTGCCGTTGCTAGTCAGGGCTCTGCGCAGCTTTATTACTACCGCAGCGTTAGCGAGGGCGAGATGCCGTCACGGGTCGACGCTAGCAACTTCTGTTGAGTTTGCATGGAACCTGTGGTGTCGAAGAATTGCATGCAAAAGATGCAGATTTCCTCCCGCTTGTACAGCTGCGACGGCGGCGGCATGTGGTCCCCTCGGCGCACATCCATGCCCCACTTCTGACGGAGTTCTAAGATGGACTTGTGCGTGATCGCACCAGGAAGCTCGTTCACGTAGAAGGTTTGAGTGCACAAGGCGCACTTCTTGCGCTTCTGAAGGCCCTGACGCACGCGGAGGTCCAGATCCTCCTTCGACTGCGCCTCCTGCGACTTCGGTACTTGGGACATTTGATCTGCTGGTGGAATTATTATTATTTTTTTTTCGTTTCCACAAACTGTGACTCGGGCACGGTCGGAAAAAGAGCAAAGTAAGGAGACGCAATAGACCGATGGAGGGACAGCAACGATAGCAGTGCACCTCTGTTAATGTCACGCCCGTGCCAAAGATCAGGAGAAGTGGTAAAGACTTCGCCGACGGAGGAGAGTATCCAGAGAGCCAGAAGAGTTGAGGCGGCGAAGGGAGAACGCTGCGCGAAGAAAGCGGGGCATTGTGAAATTCTTGTTTCATTCTTTACACACTCACAGTTGTCATGGAGAACATGACCACTATTTGAGCAAAATAGGAAAGCACACAAGTCATGTGCTTAAAAGTGTTGTACAGAGGTTGAGACACAACTTGAAGTTGTTGGAGGCGTGCGCGCTACACTTGCTTTTATTATTGGGTTTTCTGTCGACGTTCACCTTAAACGAAGCGAACTTACTCAAAAAAAAAGGCTCTATATTTCCCGATAAAGAAGTTTCTACTCATTGTTTCACGTTATTGTCGTGCGTTAATGAAAGCAGTGGCAGATTCGGTAATTGTGACAAAAACAACAGCAAAAACTGCTTGCTAGTTGAGTTTGTAAAAAAAAAAAGGATGAAGAAGCGAATAGACGCCGTTGTCGCGTTACTGAGTCTCCCCGATGACAAGTGTTTCCTCCATGGACCCATGAAGCGACACCGCGGCCGCCGTCTCGTCTTCGTTTTCTTCAGCAGATCTCAATGAAGCGCCGAGACAGTTCATTGCGTCGCTGGTGCTTTCTGCAACAGCAGCCTCGTTGCTCCCATGTCGCCTCTTCTTTTTCTCACGATGGTGGTGCCGATGACTCTTTCGTGCCTTGTCTTTTCTCTTTTTGCGCCTGTTAGCGTCGTCACCGGCTGGTGAAGTATCCGTGGCGGTGTTCTCCACTTCCGCCACTTCCTCTGAATCTGGCGCACTGTTCACCGCTTCCTCCTCGCTGTCAACCTCAGCCCGCGTGGTCTTCCGGGGCTTGCGGCGGGAGGAGGGCTTGAAAGTAGAGTCTGCTGCGCTCGGCACTGCTGCAAAAAGAGCCGCGTTCGTCTCCATTGTGCCACGAAGGGCGCCACTATCGCTTGTCTCACCAGGAAGGGGAATAACAGTGTGGTCCATCAGGTGCTGCATGCCTTTCTCTTCCATATACGCGTAGTCTGTGGCGGCGAAGTTGAAAAGAGCTCGTGAGCACCGGAGAGATACCTCGAATCCCAGGTAGGATTGCGCGCCGCTCAGCATTCCATTTGCCACCTCATCGGGAAGGGTTGCCCCAGCGCGAGCGTCTTGCATCTTCGCATACGAAGGATTGAAAAAGTCGTATACGATCTTGTCGCAAATGACGTAAAGAGGGCCGTGTGTTTTTTCTCCGTGAACAAGCACTTCACGCATGAGCAGGAGAAAAGCAACGTTGAAGAAGACCGTTTCGCAGCTGTTGTGCACAAGACCGTCCATGAGGAAGGTGAGCGCAAGGTTGACGTCCGCGTCATTTACGCGCCAGTGCCGCAGGGCTGAATAGATAAGACTGATATTTTTTGGTGTCGCAAGGCGGTGGAAATACCCACTCACGGAAACCTCTCGCTCGGAGCTGATCGTCGACAAAGCTGTGCGACTGCTTGATGCAATTGACGGAGGGCGCCCTTCTGAGAGCGCTCTTTCCGACCCACCAACCTCATATTCCTCCGCAGCAGCTGCGTCCTCCACGGGCTCAAAAACAGGCTCTGGAAGTTCATTTCCACTTTCTTCACAGACAATATCGGGAGCCGCTGAAGATGCCACATCGGTGCGTTTGTTCTCTTCCTCACCCTCTTCTTTTTTAACAGGTCGCTGTTTCCGGTAATCGTCGACGTCGTCGTCGTTAATCATATCGGCCATGTCTTGTAGCATTTCCTCTTGCATCTCCTCCAATGTGGCGGAGTCAACGCTTTCGTTGTCGTCTTGGTGTTCTACGCCGTCCATCTCTGTTGCCTCGCCGACAGGGACGCTGCCCTCATCCTTTGTTTTTTTGGGACGTTTGGGCAGAAGTAGATTACCTTTGTAACTGCACTTCTCCATTAATTGAAAAACAGAGAAAGTAAACAAGGTAAACTGTTGCGCTTTTCGGACGGCAATTACTCTGTTCGAATATTCGGTGAGTAGACCAAAGACGACTTTGATGTTCTCCTCCTTGTACAGCACAGAGGAGGCGAGGGCGTGCGCGGCAACTTCCACCGTCGGATCAGCCGCAATGTCGCCTTGCAGCAAAAGGTTCAGGACTAGCAGAATTTCGGATAAGTACCCCACAACATTCGTCACATCTTCACGGCGGCGGAGATCCTTGCAGTCGAGGAACGATCGCAGTACCGAGAATCCAAGCTCGAGGTCGGTGAGAGAAATGACCGACGAGATGCTCTGCCACTGCAGCGGAAAAACGGAGAGAAACGATATTTGTTCGCTCTTTAGTTGCTCGATAATAATTCGTACGTAGCGAAGCGTACACCGGCAGATGCTCATGTAATTAAGCACGTGCCTCAATTTTTGGTACAGAACAGTGTCGATGGGCGAGCTCACCTCGAGCGTTTCGCCAGAGCCCTTGTAGCCAGCGACCACCTCTCTGTGTTCTTTTGTAGCTCGCTCGACATTAATGGCTATTTCCTGGAGCTTGCTGAACGTCATGGCACTCAGCGGTTCAAACCCAAAACTCAGAAAGGAGTTGTTCTGCTGTGAAAGCTGTATTTTGGTTGGAAGAGGCAGGTTGCACTGAAGGGTTGCGCCTTGGAACATGCCTTTGATAAAGCGACCGCGCTTGCGCAGATCCATATCCTTCATCACCTCGAGCGGATCCTTTCTGCGCGAGCCTAGCAACGCGGAAACGCTTCCAATAGCTCGACCGCCATTTGAACTTCCGGCGCTCGCGCGCACCAAGATGCCGTTCGAGGTAACGGAGCCGTTGCGGCTTCTGGCAACAAAACGCCACTTCTCGCTGTTTCTCTTACAGTCGCGAAGCTGGTGCCCATTGCGCAGCGTATTCAGCAGTTGATCTGGTGTGGAAGCCTTCGAGAGCTCTAGCAATGTAAGTTGCGCGAGCTCCTCCGAGGGGATGGATTTTATTACGCTTGCGATAGATGCCAATGCAAGACAATTCCATTTCCACAGTTGCTCCTCACTTTCCAGCAAATTGTGAACTCGCTGCTGAAATTCTTGCTCAAGAGCTAGGTTGAGAGTGTCAGGTAGTTGCGACTCAGATGTAGAATCGTCGTCTTCCAAATCGACCTCGTCCTCCTCACTCACTAATTTAACTTCGTCAATTGCAGGGGAGGCTGTTTCGCCCGGTGCTGGAGCAGTATCGGGTTCACGAATCCCTTCAGAATCTGCTTCTCTGTTCGCTTCCGCAGTTTTATTCTCGGTTTGTACAGTGGCTACAGACGAAGTTTCTTGTATGCGGGAATAGTTTTGGTTAATTACGACAAGCAGCAATTCAATTCCGTGGTTTCGACAGAAAGCACCAATGATACGCTCTGCATCATTTTGATTGCCATCGAGCAGGTACGTAATCATTGTGAGAATGATTTCCAGAATGACAACATCTTCACGTTGTAACTCGCCGGAGGTGCGTTTTTCAGCAATAGGGGCGACACATTGCACCAAAAGAGCAAAAAATTCGTCTGTGCCGCACCTCGTCTTAATTCGTTGCAGAAGGTCTTTTTGTAACAATTCGTCTGCGCTGTACCGCGGTATTGGCAAGAGCATAACAGCTAATAACTTCAGTAGCTGTGGCAGCAGCGAGTCACTAAAACTCATTCCATGAGCTTTTAGCAGCGGAATGACTAGCTTCTCAGCCACCATCATTTCGCACAGAAAAACAAATTCTGTGCGGCTGATACCGGTTTCCGTCACGTTTGCGTTGCCGTCGTCTCGCTCGTAGTCTGTCTCTTCGTCACTTGCTTCGTCAAACATCTGGCGCTCGCGTAGAGCTTCGATTCGTTCAATGACGCGAGTGTGTTCACGCAGTAGACGATTCCTAAGCAGCTTTGCGGCAGAGCATGCCTCAACAACAGCCTTTTGGCTCGGGATGCGGTTTAAAGGAACATTCAGGGCGTCGACCGCGATAAGAATTTGTCGCTTGACTGCTTCAACAGACATTTTTGCGTTCGTTTTCTATCCCGTTTGCAAACTCTATGAAAGGGTTTCTATAACAATGTAGAATGCTAAAAGAAAAGCTCCTTTTATGTATAAGTGTATGGTGTTTTTACATGTCAAACATGAAAAACGAACTATTCGCCAAAGAACAAGTAGTTGTTATTTTAGTGAACTGGAAAAAAAAAGGCAAAAGATGGTGCAACGGGCTCACGTGAGACACAACCAATTAAATGTATTTATATTTTCAAACAGCGCTGAAGAGAAATGAAGGAAACAGAGAGTGAGAAGTTTTTCTTTGATTTTAGGTTCAGCTGCGAAGAATCATAATGCTACCTTTCAGTTTGAGAAAAGTAGCAGCCAATCAAAAACATTTAAGGACACTGACACCGCTGCAAAACACGATAGTACTGGAATAGGGGAAAACAACAACAGCAGACATCATACTGGAAATTGAATTTACCGAATAAAAGTAGCGGCATCGAGAATTTGTTAATATGCACTCAACTGCCTCTATAAACAAGAGCTTCAAGAGCGTTCTCTGACTTACAGCTTTGTGCATTGAGGAGAAAAACACAAGTGTTGAGCACTGTGTGAAACAGAAGGAAAGGCAATTGTCTAGCAGATGTTGATCGGAAAAGGGTGTTTCCTTTTTGAAGTGTGAGCGCCTTACACAACTGCGCTTCGTTTGAAAGCGTATTTCGTGACTTGCGCAAAAGGCAACTAAGTACGACCCCTTCTCCCTTCAGAATGGCTGTTTGAAAGGCGCGACAAAAAAGACAGGTTCAACCACTTTTTTTTTTCGCACCAGACAGCTATACAATTTTCTTTTAGCAGAACTACAATCATCGGGAGATGAACGCTTTTATTGTATTGGGAGGTATTTGCGACCTGGCGCTGCAACTTTCCGGCGACTGAGATTCTCGGCTTTCACCTGGCGCAACACGGTTTGAGAAGTTAAGTGCGCAGCGTTATTTCTCCGGTGTTGGCCTCTAAGATCGTTATGGACCGCTTTGGAATCAAATACGTTGTACACACGATGCCTCGTTCCACCTGCCAACTCATTAGCGAGTGCTCGCTCATGGAATGGTTGACGAACAAATCGGTTGAAATGCGCAGCTGTTGGCCGCCCGTCGGCGCGGCCTTTCCTTCGCAGCACTGTGCGGCGTGCACTAGCGCAAAAATAATTCTTAAACGGCATTGTATTCTACTTGTCGTTCATTTTGAGGGGGGAAAAAAAGAAGAGAAAAACGGACGGAAAGAGATGAGGGTAATCACTCCTGTCGCAAACATTTCTTGAAAGCCTTATGGATAGCAATGAAAGGCGAAAGCTCGAGGAGGCGCTGGGTTTTCTCCAGGCACAACAGTTAGTTGCTTATTTCACCGCCGTGTGTTAGATTTGCCACGGAGAAGAAGATCGCTTCTCTTTTATACAACTATTCCGCTTCGTTTTCTCTTAGCTCAAGTCAGCTGCGTGAAACAGACACCGATGACTTGCTGTTGTTTTCCTCTTTTCCGACAGGATTGCAGTTAGAAAGAAACAAGGCCTCTGAAGCGAAGTGAAAAACACCGTTCGTAATGTTTGGCAACAAGGCAATGGAACTAACGCAGCCAATTTTGGAGAACATGGTTGCACGATGGTTGCTTGGCCTTGCTCTCTCCGCTCTGCCCTGTCCGAATCCTCGGTTCAGTGCGAGAGTGTTTTCTGCTGTATACACTCTCGTTGTTCTTCCTTGTCCCCCTCCCCTCCTTTTCCTACAGTACCTCGATTCCCCCTTCCTGCTTCACAACATGTACTTCCCTGCCCAGTTCAACTCCAGGATTGCAAACCTGGAGCCGACCATTTTGCCACGCTGCTCTCGGAATCAGTATCTTTACGCCCGAACGCGTTTCCGACGTGCCTCAACTGCGCGTTTTCCAGTCTCCTTCGCGTTACTACATCGGAATACCAAGACGACTGCTAGAAAGCCTTTTGTGAAGACCACCCTTCCAGGCTTCGCAGGAAAGTAGCCGAACTACTTGAAGGCATGAAGCTTTGTTCCACTGTAAGTAGTCTTCGAAGGACTTCCCGTGCCAAGAAAACACTGGAAGCTCATGGATGCCTCAGTGGAAAAAGGCGAACAAGCTTCTCGATGAAGAACACATCGTTACAGTCTTCCAAGTCTATCCTCTAATCTTCTTTCGCTTCTCTCCCTCATTAACGCTTCTCCCTCCCTCTCCCTCTCTCTCTCTCTCTCTCTCGTTCATTTGTCATGCGTTTAGTTGAATCGCTCAGATCTCTGCATCTCCTCACAATTCCAATCTGCTGTCAATAACTCAAGATGGACGTCGAAATTGCTCTCAAGTGCCTTTTTGCCGTATTCATTGCGGTGTTCTTGGTAGTTACGTACGAGGCCCCCAAAACGGTGACAACGGCAGGAAAGAAGTAAGGGAAGTGGCGTCTACTGCGCCGTCGGTTCTCTGTTTCATGCATCTCAATAGGGCAAGTGTTGCTCTTTGGTCTCGTTTAGAGTATCAAGAATCGTCACCGACTGTCATGGGAAGTTCCATCCGGTGTTGCTTTACACATCAATGCGCACTCGATGTGAACAAGAGACGCAAGGGATGTTTCTAGCTTTCCTGAGACTGTATGTTTGAAAAACTGTGAAAATAAAAAGAATTCAATTACAAGTACCTGAACTGACGCCTCAGCGTTCAAAGCACTATGTAGCTGCTTGAGTGTCTCGCGTGTTGTTTCTGTGCAAGTAGTGCTAGATGTTGTTGCGGGTTTTCATGTGTGCTGTTCATATGTAAAGCAGCACCAGTAGCTGTTTGCTGGTCTGTTGGCAGAGGGTTGTGCTCTCTTTATGCTGGCTTCTCCCTCATTTTCCTCTCGTCGTTTTTACGCTGTTTTTCTGTTGAGTGGCAGTTTTGTAAAAAGAAGCTATTTGTTTTCGATTGTAGAGCACAATCTAATCACAAAGATCCACTCATCCACACCCACACCCACACCCACGCACATAATAAAATGGGCATTGAGATAACGCTGAAGTGTTTGTTTACCGTGTTTGTGGCAGTGTTTTTGGTCCTTACGTTGGAGGGCCCGCGTAAACCCGTTACTGCTATCATCACTCATCCGCGAATTGTTATCGACACAACAAAGCTGGACTATGGCTACTGTCACTCCTCTCCGACCGAGGTCGATGAAGGGACGACGTCACTGTTAACAGTGCTGAACCATATTACTGCGTCCCCATTCTTCCGTTACTTCAAGGTGAACAGCAACAAGCCTTGTCCTTATTGGGCCGTGAGCCTGCTGTGCACCGGCGCTGAAAACAAATGCGACGTGTGCAAGTGCGATGAGAATTCTATTCCGAAAGCGTTGCACTCTGATGTGGATATGAGCACCGTCGACACACCTGACGGCACCGTGGCGGAGTCCATATCGAAGCCAGGGAACCTCGATGACTGGGGCATGTGGCAAAAGACAGAAGACGGCGCAGAGTACGTCGATTTGGTCGCCAACCCGGAAGGCAACACTGGCTATACGGGGCCGTTGGCTGCACAGGTGTGGCGAGCTATCTACGCCGAGAACTGCCTTTCGCCGGAAGATGATGGCATGTGCCAGGAGGTTTCCATACTGCGGACTCTTCTCAGCGGATTGCACATGTCCATTAACATGCACGTGAGCACCAATTTTTACAAGGACCCGGAGCTCGCCTCTCCGCAACACAAAGCAGGCATCTACAATAACGACAACATCTCCTTTTACCCCAACTGCGAGATGTACAATCAACGTGTGGCTCCTTTCCCCGACTTTGTGGGCAATCTTTACATTCTCTATCAGTTCACTCTCCGCGCTCTGGCCAAGGCGAAACCGTTTTTCCTCAAGGATCTGAGTATCTTCAACACGGGTTTTCACGGCGAGGCGACCGCTACTGACTTGCAACTTCGCGAGAGCATCAAGGACCTCTTTGCCTCGCGCCTCCTCTGCTCCCCCACTTTTGATGAAAGCGCCTTCTTGGAATCGGAGAAAGGAAGAGAGCTTATTCCGCAATTCAAATCCATCATGCTCAACGTGACACATCTGATGGACTGCGTCACGTGCGAGAAGTGCCGCATTTGGGGAAAGCTTGAGACGAAAGGCATTGCGGTGGCAATGAAAATCATAATGAGCCGCGAGGACGAGCCCATTACCTTGGACAGATCTGAGATGGTCACTCTGGTCAACCTGGCGCGTCAACTGGCGTTTTCTGTCCGTAACGCACAACGCCTGGGCACCGTGTGCAAGGAGAGTACAAACAGTTGAGCGCTATTACCTTTGAGCGAGTTCAATGATGGGCTTTATTATTATTATTATTATTATTGTTGTTTTCTAATTCAGAAGAGCGTCTTCGATTATTGTACGTGCGTTTCAGCAACAAAAAGAACGCGAATTCAATGGGCTATCATTATTGGTTTTTAAAAAATGGTACTTTTTTGGGGGGCTCAGAACTTCTCGTTTTGCTCAAGCACTTATGTGGTACATAGCGACTCTTTTTTTTTCTTGCCTATCAATTCAAAACAGTACTTGATCAAGCATTCTCGTAAAGTGCTTTACGCAAACAAGAATTTCTGCCACTCGCACCACTGACAGAATTGAAGTGGACAGTTGCTCTGCACATGGATGCGGATTGCTTTTTGAGGAACTATTCCCGGGTTATTTCCCTGTGGCTACGCAAGATGTAATTAGTATTGATACGAGCGTTTACGATTGTAGTAATACAGATACTTTTTTTTCATTTTATGAAACAATTTCTCCCCCTAAGATCGGCATAATATAATACTTTACCTCCTCTATGTCATCTCCATTTTTCTTTTTTGTGCTTTAACGCAGATGTCATAGACTTTTACGCATAGAACACGAGCTATACAGCTTTTTCAGAAGCTATCTTTTTTTCTCCTGCTACTTTCGCTCCACACTTTAAAAAAAACGCTTTTTTTTGGACCTTCAGCAAAATATACCGTAGAAACTGCAGTTTGACTTTTACTCACGGAACCAAGGATGTCTGAGAAAAGCAGCAACGATGCGACCAGCCGCCGACAGGCTCACAATGCAACTGCGCCAAACTTCGACGAGTCTCAAGAGGATCGATGGAAGTCTCTGAGAGAGGAGGTACTTGCATCGGATGAAGATGCCGAACTTCCGTCATCTGGAGATCTTAAAATTCCCCAGCTCCCTTCTGCGAAAAAAGTTGCCGTCAAAAAAGTCAGAAAAGCTCCAGCGCTTCCAAAAGTCCAAAAGTCAAAACAGCAAACACTCGAGCAGGCAACGGTCGACATCAACATGGAGCGGCTGATGAGGAATTACGAGATCGACGAGAGCGTTGAGAGTGAGGATGACTTTGATGTCACGCATTTGCTGCAAGGCGGTGATGGTTTGGACAACGGGAGTGACGATGAGGACAACGGACACCTCAACGCCGCGGAGTTCTTGGCTCGATTTGCCAATGCAGGCACTGAAGTCTCTGTGCCCGTTGCCGAGCCAAAGCGTGAGCTGGAACCGGAGGTGAATAACACCGTGGTGAAACTAGAGGATGAGTCGTTCAACTTTACTGGCGGGAAGCTCGCGCAAGCTCCACGCGCTAAGAAAGCACTGCCCAATGACGGGACCGGGTACTGTAGCGTTGACAAGCCGAAACAGGACATTGAACTGAAAGCTAAGCTAGCTCCTCAGAGCGAACCTTCTCATCTTTCTTCTGCTGCCAGCACGACCACAAAAGCTGGTGAGATGACGGAGGGAATGTTCTACTGGTTTGACGCCCGTGAGCAGCCGCACACGCTCTCTGTTGACCCTGGCTCGCTGTTCCTCTTTGGCAAGATGTCCGTGGAAAAGAACGGACATCTTACTTACCCATCGTGTTGTGTCCGCGTGCGAAACATGTATCGGAGCATGTTCCTGCTGCCGAAAGAAGGATCTAAGCACGCGGATGTGGTGAAGGAGATTAACGACATCTGCCGGAATCAAGGCATTGAGCAGCGACGCATCAAGTTCGTGGAACGATACTATGCTTTCGAGGAGCCGGACGTGCCGCGCGAGAGGGCCGTGTGGGCAAAGCTGCGTTATCCCGGGCGCTTTCCCCCTTTGAGCGCCAAAGGCCCTTTCCGTCACATCCAGGTTATCATGGGATCATCGTCGTCGCTCTTGGAGCTCTTTTTGATAAAGCGCAAGTTGAAGGGCCCATGTTACCTGCACATCGCGGGTCTTGCCGCCTCCGCCAACCGCATCTCGCACTGCGCACTAGAGTTTACCGTAGAGACTCCCAAGAACATCCGTGTAGAGGAGGCGAAACTGCCGGTGCCACCGTTCACGTTGGCGAGCATTCAGCTGCATGCGCAGTTGGACAGCAAAGGTGCGTGCAACGAGATCCTAATTGCGTCTGTGGCTATCTACAAGGACGTGAACATTGAGAACAACCTCCGCTACATCCCAGAAAAAATTCTGACCGGTCTGCGCCCCGGCTCGGTAGACACGCCTCTGCCTTTCGACTTGGAGAGCTTCTGCAACGCAAAGGGGCTGCCGGGCGTCCGGCGCTTTCCGACGGAGCGCGCGCTGCTCGAGTGGCTTTCCGTGCAGCTTGGCGAGATCGATGCGGACATGATGATCGGCCACAACTTCCTGGGGTTCACCCTCGACACCCTCTTGCGTCGCTACCAGGAACTAAACGTGGGGTCGTGGTCGACAATTGGGCGGCTCGACTTGAAACGACATCCACGCCTGCAAGGTGGCGCGGCGAACGTCAATCAAGAGAAGGAGACATGCATTGGCCGCCTCGTAGTCGACTCGTACTCGCTTGCCCGGGAGCACTTCAAGACGGTCAACTACAAACTCCTCTCTCTCGCCGAACAGATGCAGCTACAGGGGATCACGAAAGGCAACAGCAGCTTTGAGCCGGGCACGTCGACGCTCACGCCAGCAATGCTGTCCGTGTCCAAGGACGTCTACGACATTCTCCTGCAAGTCTGCAACTGCGCCGTCCTGTCGACCGCGGTGGTGTCGCACCTGGACATGATCCGCCTCACGAAGCGACTCACCACCATTGCCGGAAACTTGTGGAGCCGCACGCTCTTCGGTGCCCGTTCGGAGCGCATCGAGTACCTGTTGCTGCACACATTCCACGATTTGAAGTTCATCACTCCCGATCGCTACGTGCAGGACTTAAAGCGCGGCCGTGACGACGACGAGGAGGACGAGGGCAAGCGCAAGGCGAAGTACCAAGGCGGCATGGTGCTTGACCCGAAGTGCGGCCTGTACTCCGACTACATCCTTCTGCTCGACTTCAACTCGCTGTACCCGTCACTAATACAGGAGTTCAACATTTGCTACACCACCGTGGATCGCGAGGGCCGCAGCGAAGTCGATGTCCCGCCCCCGGAGAACTTGATCTGCTCCACCTGCGCCTCCGCCGGGCTGTCCGCGCCGTGCCTGCACAAATGTGTTCTGCCGAAAGTGATCAAGAGCCTCGTTGACAGCCGCCGTGAGGTGAAGCGTCTGATGAAGTCGGAGCGCGACCCCAACAACCTCGCCTTGCTCGAGATTCGGCAGAAAGCGCTCAAGCTCACAGCGAACAGCATGTATGGCTGTCTCGGCTTTGAGTACTCCCGCTTCCACGCGCAGCCGCTGGCCGAGCTTGTGACGCGTCAAGGTCGCCTTGCGCTGCAGAGTACGGTGGACCTCATCCCCCAGTTGAACCCCTCGCTGCGCGTCATTTACGGCGATACCGACTCCGTCATGATCCAGACGGGCATTAGAAACGATATCAAAGCCGTGCGCGATCTGGGCTTGGAGCTTAAGGCGAAGATCAACAAGCGTTATCAAAGCTTGGAGATCGACATCGATGGCGTTTTCCGCGCTATTCTGCTGCTCAAGAAGAAAAAATACGCCGCCCTGACCGTGACGGATTGGCAGGAGGAGGGCAAAGCCTACAAGAAGGAGGTGAAGGGGCTGGACATGGTGCGACGCGACTGGTGCCCGCTGTCGAAGCGGGTGAGCGACTCGGTGCTGAGCCGCGTGCTGAACGCCGAGGGCAGCGAGGACATCTTGGACTACGTCATGAATTACATGCGCGGCGTTGCCGAGCAGGTCCGCGATGGCCGCTACCTGCTCGACGACTTTGTCATCTCGAAGAGCCTCACGAAGGAGCCGGAGGCGTACCGGGGAAACAGCTTCCCCCACGCCACCGTGGCGCTGCGCATGAAGCAGCGCAAGGAGCTGGTGCGCGTCGGCGACTTGATCCCCTACGTCATCTGCACCGGTGAGAGGTTGAGTGACAAGGCGTTTCACGTGGAGGAGGTGCGGCAAAACAGCCAGCTTCACATCGACGCCGAGTGGTACCTCAGCGCGCAGATCTACCCGCCGGTGATGCGCTTGTGCGAGCACATCCAGGGCTTCTCGAACGCGCAGCTAAGTGAGGCGATGGGTATCGCTTACCACAGCACCGCCAAGCCGGGGGAGGAGGAGGAGGCCAACACAATGAACGACTTTTCCCACAGTTCCCTCTTCCAGAATCGCAGCTTGGAGGAGTGCTTCCCCACTGCGCTGCCGCTGCAGGTGGTCTGCACCCACTGCCGGCTCATGACGCCGATTAACCCACACGCTCGTGTGATGGCGGTGCTTGCGGACCCCGCGAGACAGCAGGACCGCTTCGACCTCTACGTGTGCACCAGCTGCCGCAAGTCGCTACCGGTAGACTACGTGGCCAACTGCTTCACCCAGACGTGCTACAGCATCATTCGCCAGTTCTACGAATGCGGCGGCACCGCAGCGGCGGTGAGGGCGGTGAGAACGCAGTTCACGTACTACCGCGCCCTCTTCGACTTGCCACACGCGCCAGGGTGTTCCACGCGCGTGAAGGACGCTCATTACTACCAGGCGCGGCGGTGCCTCGGCGTGGATCGACGACTTTACACCCTCGCTGAGGCGGCGGACCCTGGCGTGAAAGAGGTGGCGGACCCGGTGGACCCGCTGAACGCCGCCGCCGAGACCATATACAAGCGCATCGACCACCTTTTCGTGAGCCTGGACTCTCTCTTCGCCGGCATCTAAGTAAACGAGGACTGAGGGCGGCGCCTTCTGCTTCCTCTTCCATTAAATAGGGCCCCAAGGTCGTCAGTGCTCGAGAGCACTTTTCTTGCTTGCCTGATAGAACAGAAGTTACATAGATACATAGAATTATTTTTATATGCGTTAGGAATGCGTAGATGAACGAATAGCAGTCGACAACGCCCGACACACACACACATACACTCACTCTCTTATTGTGGCCCTTTTTATCTATTGGTTTTTGTTTTTGTTTGTAGGAAGGTACCAGCTGGTCCATGAACAAAGACACATGTTTTGTGGTGGGGGGCGTGAGGGGCGCTATTCAATACGTCCGACAAAAGATCCTTTACTGTTCTCATGCCGACTTTTTTGTACTTGCTGCACTTGTGAAGCATTCTTTAAGAAAGAAGGCAGCGCTTGCTGCTGCGGCGCAGATGCGGCTACGCAACGTTATCTTCTTCTGGAAAGAAGTATTTCTGCCGAGTCCAATGCCTCTTCTTTTTTCTCTTCATGTCACGGAACGCCTTGGCTGTGGCTGTTGGGTCTCGTTTACGACAATGCTGTGCGCGTACATCACAGGAATCTGACTCACCTCCTTTCGGTATACTGCCGTTGTCGCGCCACCTCTAAAGCAGCATCGAAGCCATTAGGTGCAAAGGACATCGAGCCTTTCTCAGATGAACGCATTCAATTCTCTTCCCTGTTCCTTCTCCTCCTTTATCTGCCATCGAGCGACGGCACGTACGTATCGAAAGAAAAAGGGTTGTCTCGTATAATCCGTGGTTCTTTTTTTCAGTGTTTGTTGGCTTCTTCCCCCCCCCCCCTCTACCACTTTCGTCAGCGGAGCGCATCGTTCGATTGTAACTGCGATGGCGCAAAACCCAAAGATGATCGAACGCCGGATGGTGTTCGGCGTCTGCGAGGATGTCAAGGACGGTATCCACTACCTAGACGAGGACTACATTGTGTGGATCGCCGGGGAGAGCGTGGTGCTGCTCGATACGCAGCAAGGCTCCCAGGAGCTTATCCCATGCACGTCGGCCTGCGAGGGCGTCACCGCCATGGCCCTCGCGCCGAATCGCCGCCTGCTCGCCGTGGCCGAGTCGGGCAAGTCGCCATCGGTTGTCATCTACCTCTTTGACCCCGCCGCATCCCCCCGCATTAAACGGCGGTCCATTCTGCACCTTTCCGACGTCGGCTCGCACGAGTACGTCTCGCTGTCCTTCTCGCATGACGGGCGTTACCTGGTCGCACTTGGCGGCTTTCCGGAGTGGAAGCTGGTCTACTGGGATGTCGAGAAGCACAAGATGCTGGCCCACAGCACTGCCCTGGAGAACACCCTGGAGGCCAAGGACGTGCGCCACCTCAACCAGTGCTCTATTGCCCCACGCGATCCCGCGCTGATCTGCGTGTCGGGCCGCGGCTGCGTGAAGTTCTTCTCGTACGCCGACGGCCATCTCTTTCCCTCCTCAGGCGGTGTGGAGGCAGCGGAGGTGCATTACCTCGCCCACAGCTGGTTAATGGAGGACGCGAACCGACTGGTCGTCTCCACCGACAACGGCGACCTCCTCTTGTTCGAGGACAAGCAGTATCAGCACCCGCTGCCGCTCTCGCCGTCGGACGGCATTGCGATTACCGCGCTCGCCTCGTACACAAAAGGCTTCGCCTGCGGAGGTGACATGGGCCTCATCACGCTGTTTGAACGGACGCGCAGCAAGGAGATGTACCGCAAGGTGCGCACCTTCCGCTTCAACGCCGACGGCACCCAAGGGCTCTCGGGAGACCTAACCACGGCGTCGAAGATTGGGGCGGAGGTGCCGGTGATCCGCGCTTTCACCTTCACCCCGCCCCCGGCGGAGGAGATGCTGGCCTTCCTCACGAGCACGAAGCAGATGTACGCCCTGAACGTTCCCAACGCGGACTTTACGAAGGCGGAGGACATGGTCTTTCAGCCGGTCGGACAGCCCTTCCACACGAGCAGCATCGCGGCGGTGGACACGTGTGCGCAGCGCCCGTTGGTGGCCACCGCCGGCCGCGACGGCAGCGTCTTCCTGTGGAACACCATCACGAACGTCGTGGAGCTACGCAAGAACTTCCGGGCGGAGATTTTAAGCATGGCGATGCACCCGTCCGGGCTGCACATGATCATCGCCTTCACCGACTCCCTGCGGGTGTACAACATATACGAGAAGGATCTGTGCGAATACAAGCGGCTTAGTATCCGTAACTGCGTCGCCTGCTGCTTCAGCCACGGTGGGCAGTACTTCGCTGTGGCAAACTCCACCATTATCCACGTGTACTACTCCTACACCTGCGAGCTGCTGGGTCATCTGCGGGGACACAACAGCAAGGTGCGCAGTCTCAGCTTCGTGCCGCCGGACGACACCCGCCTCATCTCCTCCGGCGCGGACGGCGCCGTCTTCGAGTTCAGCCTCTGCGACTACCACAAGGTGCACGACAACATCGTGAAGGCGGTCACCTACCACTGCGCGGCGGCCGACGTGCAAACCGTCTGGGCCGCCGGCAGCGACCGCAAGCTGCGGCAGCTGGATCGTGCAACCATGCAGCACATCGTCGAGTACGGCCTGAACAACGCGTCGATGCGGTGCATGTCGGTGAGCAAAAACCTGAAGCTGCTGTTTGGCGGCTGCGACGATGGCACGGTGCGCGTGTACAACACCTACCTCGGCGAGAAGCTCATCGGGTCGGGGGGCGAGCGCGTCGGCACCGCAGGCGGGGGCGGAGACGGGGCGGGCGGCAGCGCCGGCGGTGGCGGTCCGCGCATCGTCGCCGCCCCGCGTGACATCACCATCGAGTCGCACATCACCCACATCGGCCACGTGAACGCGCTGACGCTGTCCTACAACGAGGAGATGCTTATCACGGTGGGCGACGACGGCATGGTGGTCTTCTGGGACGTGGTGGCGCCGCACCGCGGCACGGTGAAGGAGCTCGCGTACACGACAGAGCTGCTCGTCGACCGCCGCGATTTGGACGCCACGATGGGCCTCCTGCGTAACTTGACGGAGCAGGTGACAGACTTGAAGCACCGCATGGCACAGCAGCAACTCAAGCAGGAGCGTCAGCACGAGGAGCAAATCGCGCACCTGGACGAGGAGTACAGCGGGGAGATGGTGAAGCAGAAGGACCACATCGCGGCGCTGGAGGCGGCGAAGAGTGAGCAGGCGATTCGCTTCACCGAATTCATGGTGGAGCTGGAGCAGAAGTCGGCCCAAACCTACCAACAAACGGAGGATGACTACCGCTGCAAACTGGAGTCACTCAACAGCCGCGCCGACCAGCTGCGCCACCTCATCGCAGAGGAAAACGCGAAGCACATCAGCGAGAAGACGACGCTGAAGACGGAGGCCGAAGCGCAGCACCGCAAAGACAAGCAACGGCAACGGGAGGAGTTCCAAGGACTGGACGAGGAGCGACACCGCATCGCGACGGAGAAGGAGCGCAATGACGCCGAAACGGAGGCGATGTCGAGGATGATCGAGGAGGACAACGACACGGAAATCGTCAAGGCAAAGGAGTACTACGAGAAGCGCTACCGGGAGCAGGAGGAGGAAGCAGCCGCCCTGCAAGCAGCCAACAACACCCTCCTTTCCAAGGAGAACTTAAGCCGCGCCGAGCTGGAGGCGAAGATGGCGGACGTTACGGAGAAGCTGCGGCAGCAGACGGTGCTCGAGTCGCACATCGAGTCCGCCAAGCGCGATATCGAGGCCTTGACGAATGAGCTGCGGGAACGCGGGGAGACAATCGCCGACAAGGATCGGCGCATCCAGGACCTGCGCACCAAGAACCAAGAGCTGGAGAAGTTCAAGTTTGTGCTCGAGTACAAGCGGAAGGAACTCAAGACGCAGATTCAGCCCAAGGACAACGAGATCAACGCCTCCAAGGAAAAACTGGCGCACATGGAGTCCGAGACAGGGCAGTACGAGGCGAGCAACGAGCACCTTGTGCTGCAAATCAAGAGTCTGCGACAGAAGCGCGCGGCCCATCAGAAGGACCTGGACTGCGTGGCGGGCAAGATCGCAGAGGCAAAGGCCTACCAAAGCCGCATGTGGGCAGAGATAGGGGACACCTACAGCGAGTACCAAGCTACTAAGGACAAAAAGCGTCTCAAGGCGATGGCGAAGGCCCTGCATGACAACTACACTTCTGGCCGGAAGCCGGCGAATCAGAAGCTCTTCAACTCCGCCGGCACCGCCACGGACGAGGTGAGGGACTACCACCGAGAGCGTGATCACCTCGAGGGTAACCTGGCTAGCCTCAAGAAAAAGATCGCCAAGGATGAGGAGAACCACCGCGCGGAGAAGCAGTGCATCACGACGGAGAACGTCATCCTCGTGAAAGAGATCAACGACCTACGTAAGGAGGCGCGGACGCTGGCGGCGAAGGCGGGGGTGGTGCGTCCCACCGACCCGAACGGCGTCTCCGTGTACGAGGCGGAGTACGCGCGTGAGGCGCAGATCCAGCACTCCGAAATCGGTCGTCTGCGCAACATCGTCGAGCAGCTAGAGGCGCAGGTCAAGGCGAAGGGGCTTCCGTTGCCCGTGCCGAAAACGTAGCTGCGCGAATGCGAGGACCTCCCCCCCAAAAAAAGACGCGTTTCGTCCTACGTCGTTTCCTGCAAACAAGATGTACCTTTTACAATATTATTAATCTCTACTTTTAGATCCTCGCGTGCCTACGCCTTTCGATGTACAAAAGCGAACGCATTCTGACGAGATGTATTGAACGAATGCGACATTGCTGCTGCCGTATGTACACGTGAACCGAACCTACTCCTTTTTCTGTTTTAGACAAGTAGCTCTTGTTCCCAGTTAACCTAAGTTTCACTTGAGTATATATTGAAGCCGCAACGATGCGCGGAGGTGCGTAAGTATTTTGCGGGTTTCATGCAGGAGGAAATTGGTTTCGCGCTCTTCGTGTTGGCTTTCATAGAAGGCCGTCTTCTCATCGTCTGCGAGGCGAATGCCCGCTGAAGAAAGACGAAGAAGAAATGAGAGAGAAACTGCGAACTCACTCTGCACCCCTTCATGTGTGGCTGTGCGTTGGCACTACGAGCTTGGGATTTGAGAGAGCTGCGTTTCGACGCATAGGCGTTCTCGGCCGGTGCAAAAATCTTTAGCCGCCTCATTCTCTCCTTTCATTGTTCTTCCTGTTCTTTGTTTTGACGCTGGCTTCAACGACAATGCGCGTTTGATGCAGCCTTCCTTTTTTTTGCTTTTGACTTTTCTGTGGCTTTGTGCTCGACACTGCGGGCGACGGAAGGAGATTCCTGACGGCATCTTCGCGCCCATACGTATTTCTTTTCTTCAGTCACTTCTCTGTTTCCTTCTTCTACCCCCCCCCAAAAGGTCGTGTTGCTACCACAAAGAGAAGCGTTAGTCCGTTTCTTGTGTGCAGCGATGCTGTCCAGCACGGCACTTACCAGGTGCTTCGCATCACTGGCCGTAGCCTCCGCCACCACCTTCATGCAGGAACACGCGGCGGACGCACCGGCAGCGGCTGAGGTGGAGCCGGTGTTGTGGATCGACGACGTCGCACCTGCCCAGAAGGCGTTGGAAGAGCACATTCGGAGTGCGGCGTACAAGGAGCTGCACCGCCCTGCCCTGACGACCTCCGCGATGGGCCTCTTTGGTGGGGAGCCCGGGTTTGAGAAGGCGTATCGAGTGTGGGTAGACCCCGACCGGCCGCACATGAAGCACGTGTTCAACCAGACCGCGCTGGCGAAGAACCTGCGCTACACCCGTTACGGCTACTTCAAGCGTGACATGCACCTCCTCGACATCGACAAGCTGGTGCGCCACGCCCGCATGCTGCCCACGCCGAACCGCCTCCTGACCGACTTTCTGTATCAACGCGTGCCGATGCCGGACAAGAGCTGTGCGGCAATTCTGCGCTATCAGCTAGAGCAGCTGACGTTGATTGAGGACTGGCAGCGGGTGGCGAGCTTCGCGTGCGCCGAGGAGATCTTTGAGCGGATGGTTGTGACGAACATCCCACCCGTCGACGTCGGCCCCGAGACGCACGCGGAGATGATTCGCTGCTGTGCCGTCTGCGGGGCGTGGGAGAAAGGCTGGGACGTGTACCTGCAGCGTGCGCGTGAGCTGGAGGCGGAAGCGGCGGGCAAGTCTGTCGAGGCCTTTACCCTCTCCACATACTTCTTCGACGCCGTGTTAGAGTTGTGCGTGGCGTGCAAGAAGCCGGCGGAGGGGATGGCGGTGATGACGGAGGTTATTCAGCGGCACCTGCGTCCGCGCCCTTCGATGCTGGCCAAGACGATGATTCTTGTCTCAATGGCAGCGGAGCAGCTCCAACCCGCTTCTGTGAAGGCGTCGGCAGCTGCTGCAACAGCTTCTGACGAGGAGGCAGCGCCTCCGGATACCGCCTCCGCCTCTCCTCTGACGCACGCGGACGAGGCGCGAGCGGATCTCGACACGTACCTGGCGCGTGGGCTGGATGCGTGGTCCTTGTACGACTTCTACGCCCTCCAGCGCAGCACTGGGTGCGTGGAGGCCTACATGCGCATGGGCGCGATGCTGCAGAGACCAACCCTCGTCCTCGAGGCGCTCAGCTTCGCGGACGGGGCGAATATCCGCGTCTCACTCGAGTGCTACTACTGGGCTGTGTACGCTCTCCGTACGGTGCCTGGTATGGGCGACTACCTGATCGATCTTTTTGGCCAGCTGCCTCAGCGGGGACTGTCTGCTGATTATGTGCTCTACACGTTGGCCTTCCTTTACTGCGCCCTGCAGGCCGACGGCGAGCTGGCCGTCTCCGTGTATCGGCAGTTTTACCAGCACAGCGATATCAACCCAACACCGGAGATGACGCTGCTGTTTGTGCAGGCGTGTGCTGTCAGTGCGGAGAGCACAGTGGAGATGCTTGTGTGCTGTGAGGCCATGATTCGGCGACTGGAGGAGGTGGGCAGTGCGGTTGACAACATCGATGCCATCTACGACCAATGCATCGAGCTGGCGGCCCACGTCGGTGCGGTGAGCGCGGCGCACAGCAAGGTGAAGAAGCTCGTGAGTTTTGGCAAGTCGCTGACGACGCGCATCTTGAACTCGCTGCTCCTGGCAAACGCGCAGTCGACGGACGGCTCGCTGAGGATGTCGGCAGAAATAATCCGCCTGTACACCCTGCTGGGGATTGGTGTGAACGACGACACTCTAACCTGTCTCACGATGTGTCAGGCGGCACACGGGACATCCAGTGAAGTGGACGCGTTTTGCAGGTCCGTCGAGGCGGCGCAGGCGGCGAGCCCAACGGGGACGCTTGGCGAGGATGCGGAGGCCGTCATTGCCGATACCCCACCGCATCAGCTGCGGCAGCTCAAGACGGCATGGCGTCTGCGTCCGCGAGACATGATGCTGCGTCGCTTTGGTCAACACACCAAGCCACCGGGCAAGGAGCAGGTGGGCAGCATGTTGGGCAGCACCGTTCCGTTTGGGCGTTCACCAGGCGAGCGGAAGGTGTAGCGCTCACGATGGTGGGGTACTAGGAGCTGTCCCGCTGAAAGGTCGCCGGCTTTGTCTTCTCCTTATTGGTGGCGTACGTGCATGTCGTTTGTGTTTCTTACTGGACTTTTGATCATAACAGTGGATTTCAATCACAGTTTTTTTTTTTGTCTTTCTCGCCTCCAGCGGAGCGGCGCCGTTCTCAGCGACGTTGTCGTCGTATTCACTAAGCTCATAAACGAAGAAGGAAGTGACAAGGAGAAAGGAGAGCCGAAGGCTGATGGACGGCGATGAGCGGAGGAGATCCACTGACAAGTGAGCGAAATAGTTTTTCGTGGTGTGCGCATTTTTCCCTTCACCTTATGAATTCTTTTATTGGGTGGAGTGGCGATGGTAGAGGAAACGACAGCAACAGCGAAGCGTTCGCTTTCAAGGTACCTCCCGCTTTCGAGAATTGATGACGTGCTGGATGGCAGCCTGTTTTGCTCTCTGAAGAGGACACCCAAACCATTTTATTCTTCTTTCAAGTTCAGCTATCGGTGCTCCACTTCATCTCTGTCTCTCCTTTGCTTCTTCTATTACTAATACCCCCTCTTTTTTTGGTTGTTTCCTTCATCTCTGTCGCGGACGGTATGCGCATTGAAGCTTCGCATCGCAGAGCTGCGTGTTGGCGCCGACGCCGTTGGAGGCAGCGCCAGGAGAGAACATCCTCTTTTTCGTTTCTCCCTCAGCGTTGCGGAAGACAGCGCACAATCTCCTTCCGCTTTCTCTGGTAATGCATCGACCCTCACGGAACCGTGTGCAGTAGCTTTCTTTGTTTTTGTTTTTTCCGTTTCTACCGACGTTTGTTTCCTTCCAAGTCTCTCTGCACGCATCCACACACACACACACACACACACACACAAACGTGCTGCATTATGCTGCAATGGGACTGGCCGCAGACGTGGAGCTTCGACGACCGCGAGGCCATCCGCGTCTCCCTCGAAACCGCCATCCGTGCCGCTATGGCCAAAGGAGAAAGCAAACTGGTGCGTGGCGTGGTGCACGTAGAGCTGCCAGAGATCGGCCCCACCCCTCCGCAGGTGATGCTGAGTGGTATTCGCGAGCTGTCGCTGGAGCATACCGCCGTCATGGTGAAGGTGCGCTACGACGGTGAGTTTGCGCTGAAGTTGCAGGGGCTGCAGGTGAACGTGGACACCGTCGGATCCAATTCCACGTCGAGCAACGACCCCACCCTGTCGATGCCCTTTTACTGCCCGCTGGAGATGACGCTGAGCGACATCCACATCGACGGCGTCGCCTCGATTGAGATCTTCCAAGAGGTGGCGGACGTCAGCAGCAGCGGTGGTGGAAACGCCGATGGCATGTCGGAGTCGTGGAACGGCGCCACGCCAACCCCGCGCTCCTCCCACACGACGTCGCCGCCGTCGATGCATCGAGTCCCACGCAGCAACGCGACGCCACACCTGTCGCGAACACCGTCGATGACGACGCGCAGTTCCCGCGCCGGCGGCTTCCCCGGCTCTGGCTACGGCGTGCTCTTAGGAGCCGGCGGACGTCGTGCAATGCGACCACCTGAAATGCTGCAGGGCAGCCCCCAGCCGGCCGCGCCGTCCCTCGCGTCCCTCGCGGCGCCGCGTCGCGCTTCGCTGGCGACATCCGACGCCACCGCGAACGATGCTGCGTGGGCTCGTGCCGCCCCCCTCTCGAGCTCCGCCCCGCCTCGGCACTCCCTTATCGACTTGGCGACAAAGCGCGCTGTGGTGAAGAAGCGGCGGGTGAAGGTGCAACTGTTTGGTGATCCCATCAAAGGCTACAAGGTGGAGTCGAACCTGGTGGCGGTTCCGGGGGCGGGTAAGAAGGTGGAGGAGCACATTCAAGACATGCTGAAGCCCATCATTGAGCGGCTTATGACCGACGGCATCAACGTGGAGCTCAAGACGTAATGTGCTTTGATGTCGCAGCGTCCCAGCAATGACGCGAGCGAGGCGCTCTGCCTCTCGCTTTTCCCTTCCTCGTTGGTTGGTGTGCCTCGGGAGACGTTCTGCGCTGTTTTTCGTTGTTCTGTCCTTACAGACGCTCCTTTGATGGCGCTTGTTCTTCTTGTTCTTCTTCTTTCCGTAATCGATCTGGGTATTCATGCTGCTGCGAAGGGGGGAAAGGACGACAACGCAAGCAACGAAACGCTGCGGGGGATTGAGAGGCTCAGAGGGAAAACGCGCTTGTTCGCGTACGTACGCAGGCGAGCACAGCGTCTCCTCCGGCGCATCTCCCTCTCCCTCTCTCGCTCCCTCTACGGCACATTACTGTACAAACACGCACTCTGCTGCGTTGCCCGGCTGTCAAGGGTCTTTGAGTGCGCTCTTACGTCTCTTCTGTCTTGACATTGGATGGGACTGTCTTCTTTTTTCTTCTTTCTGGCGTACTTCAAATGTGTGTCTCTGCCTGCATGTGGCGAACCACTTCCCCTCCTTCCCTCTTCCTCCTCTCTGCCGATACACCGGCACGCTCTTCACCGCATTGGGCGGACGCAGCTGCTCGTTGACCGCCTCACGGGGGGAAAGGGAGAAAAGAAAAAAAGCAGAATCGCTTTTGATCGTTTCTCATACCGCCGCGTTGTTGCAGAGCGGAGATTGGAAACGACGCGTATCATCACTTCTGTTGTACGTCCTCCGCCTGTCTTGCATCCTTTCGTGGAGTGATGGACGGCGAGGAGCCGCGCGTGACGGTGTCGGTGCGGGTTCGCCCGACGCTCGCCTTTGCGGCCAACGCCCTGCAGCAGAGCGAGCGCTACGCGGAGGTGGTCTGCATTCCCACCTCTGACACCTCCCTCCGACTTGCGGAGCGGCGGGCGGCGAAGGTGCACCGCGATGTGCACTTCGCGTACGACCACGTCTTCGATGGCGACACCACCCAGGAGGAGGTCTACGAGACGGCTGCGCTGGACGGTGTCGACGGCGTGCTGAGTGGCACGAACACCTCCTTCCTCACCTACGGCCAAACCGGCAGCGGAAAGACCTTCACAGTGCTGGGTAAACCCGCGCAGGGTGGGGAGGGCGGGGAGGCGGCGGCGGTGGTGGGGCCGGAGAGCGGACTTCTCCTGCGGGCGATCCAGGACATGCTCACCTACGCTGAGAGGATGCGAATGAAGAACGAGCGTCACGTGGTGCTCGGCATCACGGCCGTCGAGATTTACAATGATGAAATACGCGACCTGCTACGGGAGGGCAGCGTCTCTGCGGCCCTGCTTCAGCCCATCATGACGAGGGACGCCCTGCACTTCCGCGGGCTCACCCACATGCCGCTGCGCAGCCTGCGGGACGCCTGTGCCGTGTACGAGCGGGCGGCGGCGCGGCGGGTGCAGCGGGCGACATCGGCCAACGACACCTCCTCCCGCTCTCACGCCATTTTTGCCGTGGAGGTTTTTCAAACGCCGATGACTCCGACGTGTGTTCGCCCGCCAACGTTGGCGGAGTGCTGTGCCATGCGGGATGCGCAGGTGAAGGCGCCGGGATGGCCGTCGACCCGCTCTCCTGTCCGCTGCGACTGCTTCGTCGGTGCGCCGAACGTGCTGCTCTGTGACGACGGACGTGTCCCCATCCTGTACAGCGTGCTGACGGTTGTGGATCTCGCGGGGAGTGAGAAGGCGAAGCACGCGGACGTGCACGGCGCCGGCTTCGACGAGCTGCGCCGCATCAACGCGTCCCTCACCGCCCTCGGCAACGTCGTGCACCACCTCTACCACAACTCTGCACACATTCCTTACCGCGACAGCAAACTGACGATGGTGCTGCGCGACACCTTCGCCGCCCCACGCGCGCGTGTGGTGCTCTTTGTCAACGTAAGCCCCACGGCGATCACGTGCGACGAGACGCTCTCCTCGCTCTACTTCGCCGACAAGATGAAAGGCATGGCGGCGCCGGCGGCCGCGACCTCGCCCCAGCAGGCGGCGCTGCAGACCAGCTATCTGGCCTCACTGCGACTGCACGACGCCCTCGTGGCAGAGATGCACGTCTTCCACGCACAGCAGGAGCTTTCCACGGGGCTGCTGCGGCGCGTGGCGTCTGCTGCGGCGGACCACCCCCTTTTGCAGCTTCCGTTTCACACGGCCTTACGCGAAGGATACGACAAGGCTGATCGACTGCGGCGACTGTGCGTCCAACTGAAAGCGGAGGTGGAGCTGTCGGAGTCTGCCGAGGCCCGTATGCACCGCTTCGCCGAGGTTGCACAGAGCGAGCTAAGAAAACAGTTGTTGATGAAGTACAGGCAGCGTCGCGCCGAGGTGCCCACGCTTACCGCGGAGGTGGAGCGGGCGAACGAAGCTCTGAAAAAAGAGCTGGTGGACACCGAGGCTGCGATGCAACAATCGCTCAGCACGATGAAGGCAGACACGCAAACGGCTGCCGCAACACGCCACGAACTGTGTCAGTCGACGGCGGCGCAGAAGGCTCAGCTGGAGGCTTTCGACAACGTAGCTGAGGTTGCACCACACGGCAACACCTACGACGACGCGGCCTTCGACGGCCCGGTGAGCATCGCCGGCGACTTTCGCAAGGCAAACTTGTCCGACGAAGCGGCAGGAAATGCGTTTCAAAAAGCGCTGGCAGCGGCGAAGCTCCGCCTCCGTTTCGTGGAGCTGGTGGTGTTCAACGTGCGCACCGAGCCCGCACCGGCGACGCCCAGAGACGACGGTGACGGCAGCGAGGCCGCGTCCCGCACCGAGAAGTCACGCAGCCGCAGCGGCACCGCCGCTTCAACTCGGAAGTGCGACAGAAAACACGCGTCCGTCGAAGATTGGCTGCGCGGCGCGGTGCTCGTCATGGCGGGCAACGCGGTGGTGCAGTCCACGCGGCGGAAGGCGACGACGCAGGCGGCGTCCAGTCAACCCGCACTCGGCGATGTCACGAACATGCTGCTTGCAGCTCCCTCTCAGAAGAAGACGCTGCAGCTGCCCAAGTACTGGAAGGTGCTCCAGCAGCAGGATGCATCGTTGCGCACCGCAAACAGCTCGCAGGCGAAGAAAGCCGACCTCGCGGCGGCGACGGTGACGGGGCCCGCCGTCGGCCGCTTCCGCTCCTCCTTCGACGACCCAGGGCTCCTCACACGGGTCACCGCCTACATGGACATGGGGGCCTCCTTGATAAAGGTGGACCGCAGCGGGCGCCCCCGTCCGCAATGGTTTTACGTTGCACAGAAGGAGGACCGCCTGATGCTGTGCTGGGATGAGTCGCGGCGCGGCGCCAGCCTGAGCGGTGGCGGCCACGTCTACTTGGACGCCGTGGCGAAGCTCGTCCTCGGCCGGTCCTCGCCGGGGTTTGTGCGGTACGGCAACGCGGCCGCTGCCGCCCCACACCCGGCGAGGCGCGCCGCGACGGACGAGGAGGTGTGCAACTCCTTCACCGTCGTCTACCACTCCCGCTCGAACCACCGCGACTTGAAGTTTGTCGATGTCATCTGCCCGAACCGAAACGAGATGGAGACGTGGGTGGTGGGACTGGCGCACTGGGCAAAGGTGTCACCCCTCTTCGAAGATTCACGCCAGCCCGACGACGCCGCGGAGGAGGCAGAAGAGGCGAAGGAAGAAGAGGAAGTGTGCGTGACGCCGGTGCGGCTGGACGCGCAGGAGGCGGTGCTGAGTCGTGTTTGGCACATCCCAGCGGAGGTGTTAGCGAGGACACGACAGGAAATCGATGCTCGGCGGTCGCGCCATCACTCCGGCAAGATGCGCCTGACACCAGGGGAGCTGCGGGACCTGACAGGGCTCGACATCTTTCGCGCGAGTGCGCTATGGCTGCACTTCGAGCAGCAAGGGTGGGTCGCGAACTCGACCGAAAAGCTGTGCTGCTTCGTCGACGCTGAAAAGCCGCACGAATCCGCGAAGGCGGCTGCGGCGACGGTGGAGTGAAAATAACGTTTATTCTCGCAGAGCTGCCGTGCCATTGCGAGACTCTTTCTTTGTTCTCCAATGCTGCCTACAGCCCTCACGTTATCAGCACTGGCCCCCCCCCCCCCCAGCCCTTTCAATCTCCACCTCCCCAGCCACCTTCCACTAGCTGACACGTGTGGCGATAGAACACGGTAGAACAACGTAGATTATCACACTTTTTAGATTTTTTTTTCCTTTCAGCTGACGCACCTGTTCGTTTTTGAGTAGATGCATGTGTTTTCTTTGTTGATAGGTGCCGCGGTCGCCTCTCTTATTTGCTACCCCATCGACGTGAAGCCGTTTCCTCCTCGCTTTCTTATCACCTTCCTTTTTTGCACTGTTTATCCATACTTTAGCAGGAGATATTCCTTTTCCGAACTCGACGCACCAACCGCGTGATGGAGGAGACGAAAGAAAGGTCTACAGCTCGTCGTGAAGGCAGGTGCTGGCCCATCATGCGTCGTTTGAGGGAACAACGACGTCATCTTTTTCAGGTGGCGTTGCAGGTCTGTCGCCCTCCTTTTTGTTTGTTGCTCTGAGCATCAAGATCGGCCGCTTCTTTGTGCAGCCCCCTCTTCGTTCACGCCGCTTTGTTTCTGCGTTTCTCCAGTTATTCTTCCAATCGAAAATACGTGCGTACTCGCTCACACGCTTTGGTTTCTTCTCTGCTGGCTTTGTTTGTCATGGCTCGGGTGGCTCTGTTGTTCCTTCCTCCTCCCCCTCATCCGTTGTCCTACCCCACTCTCCTCTTAATTCACCTATGAACTACAATAAAAATATATGCGTACTTTAAAGGACTGAGCGTTGAGCTTTGAAGTTTTGGTGCCTCGACGGCGTCACGCGTTGTTGTTCTTCACAACATAGGACCATCCCTCCGTCGTGCTGATTTCGCCTGGGCCCCTCCCCTCTTCCATGGACAGCGCAAACGAGGAGGAGTCGATCGCGCAGAGGAAGAAGGCGGCTGCGCTGCAACGAATCGAGGATCACATAACGTGGCAGCGTGCCTTCTTCCAAGCGCGGCCGCCCCCACCGCCCATTGGACAGCTTCATCGACGACAGCACGGCAAGACAAAGAACCGCGCATGCCATGCGGCCTTCCAATGTGCCCTGGCACTGCATCAGTGCGCAGAGGCGCAGGATAAGGATATTGTTGAAGGAGGCCGGAAAACGAACGCGGCGACTGACGCGTCGGCAACCACCGCCGCCGTTCCCTCTCCCCTATCAAAGCAGGAGGCATGGGCGGCCCAGCTCCACGGTGAAAAGGAGCGGCGCAACCCATCGGCGGACCTCAACGTGCGGTCGGACCCCACCCGCACGGTGATCATGGCAAACCTGCACCCCGACACCGTCGAGGAGGACCTGCGCCACTTTGCCGATCAGTTCGGCCGTGTCGTCAACGTGCGCATCGTGCGACACCACAAGACAGGGAAGAGCCGTCGATACGCGTTTGTGGAGTTCGGGCTTGCCGGAGAGGCCCGCAAGGCGCTGCTGTTCCATCGCAAGAAACGGCTGAAGGGGCACGCCGTCATCATCGACAAGGAGAGGGGACGAACGGAGGCGGGGTTCTTGCCGAAGCGGATCGCGACGGCGGAGACGTTTTTGGCCTCCCAAGCGACGTTGAACGGCGGGCGGACGAATGCGACGGCAAAGGACGGTGATGAAGCAAGAGCGTCGACCGCCATCGCCCACCCCGGAGGATCTACCGCATCCGCCGCTGGCTCTAAAAACGCCGTACTGCCCTTGCCCGACGACGATGCGGATTTCTTGAATTCGATCCTCAACAGCTGAGGCCGCGGGGCGGCCGCCGGTGGCGCGCATTCGGTGATGCATGGGCGTGTGGATAAGAGGTCCGGCTATAACGGCGTTGGTGACGCTTACTACTACAGAAGAGGGACAGGAGACAGTACGATAGTGAGCGATACATGCAACTTCCCATGCACCTCCTTATATTACTTTGCCGATCACGCACTCCAGTTTATGAGGACGGGGGATAACACACCCTTAAAGAGGGAGAGGAAGCTGTGCGTCGCGGGACGTTCGCCTTCCATTCCTACGAGCTTGTAAGGAGGTGTGTTGGTGTCCTGCAGGGCATCCTTTCTTGTCTGTCGCGTTCATGCCGACTGAATCCACCTATCCCTTTTCTTCTTCTCGCTCGCCTTCTCGAATACTCGCCTCCTGGAAACCGTACACTTATTTTTCAACGTTGTTGTGGGTACGCTGAAAGCACCCAACAGGAAAAGCCCACAGTTCAACTTCACGTTTGGCACCCACACACGGCAGCAACAAGGAGCGCTTGTACTTGTTTTTTTCCTTTGTTGTCGTTCTCCTGGTTCGTCGTGCTCACAACCGTGTTCCTCTGCGCCGTCTTCCCGCTTGCAACCACGTGTCTTCTTACATTCTTCTTCAATCAGAAAAGAAAACGAGAACTGTCGCACCACACAACAGCGTCTACGCTGCAAAGGTAAAACCGCACCCGCCAATTAAATAGCAGAAGCTGACGCAGGAAGACGTCGGTGCTTTCGGTGTTTCACGCTCTCTTCCGCATCCGTGGAGTAACGCCGCCCTGCTGAGGAGCCTCTTCATTTTTTTGGGACAGCAACACACACACACACTGTTTTTGTACCTGCGTACTCACCGTATCAATACCACGGAGTCATGTTGCAGTTCACGGTGGATCAGATTCGCAGCGTGCGGAACAACTACCGCGAGCCGCCGTACCCGGGCTTCTGCCTCGAGGAGATCGTGCGTCGTCGCCGCACCGGCCAGACGAAGCTCGTGCGGGGGGAAAATGCGTGGGTGGCGAAGGGCGCGGCGGACTCGGAGAAGGAGTGGGTGCAGCGGCTCGTGCAGAGTACACTCAACAAGCTCACGACGAAGAACAACGACGTCATGCTGGAGAAGCTGTGTGTGCGGGAGATCTTCCACAAGAGCGAGATCACTGACATGGTAGTGGACATGATCTTTAAGAAGGCACTGGACGAGCCGGAGAATGCGAAGCTGTACGCCGGCGTGTGCTTCAGCCTGGCGATGTACGAGGCGAGTGTGGTGAACGAGATAGAGAAGGGCAAGCAGCTGCAGTCGGACCTGCGTGATGCCGTTATTCGCTCCACGCAAGAGCAGTTCAACATGGCACGGAGGGAGCAGCCCAACACGGAGGGAATGTGCGAGGAGGAGGCGGAGATGCTGTGCCTCAACAAGATGCGTCGGCAGCGCTCCAACATGACCTTTGTGGGGGAGCTGTATCTCTGCACCGTCCTGTCGAACCGCACCATGTTTGAGATCCTCACCACCACAATTCATCCTCAGGGCGATAACAAGTACCCGACGAACGGCAGCATCGAGCTGTTCGTTGCTCTGCTCACCACCGTCGGCGAGCGCATGGACGCGGCGCACAAGAAGGAACTCGACGGCTACTTCAAGACCCTTACCGGCTTCCTCAAAAAAGCAGACTGCCCATACCCGCACCGCATTCGGTTCAAGATCATGGACCTGCTGGACCTCCGCAAGAACGGCTGGGGAGCCAAGGCGAAGGTAGCCAAGCCGCCGGCCGCCGCGGCAACCCATGGAAAGGAGAAGAAGGGCGCCACGACTGCCTCCTCGCCTCCTGCCGCAGCGAAGCGGGGCGGTGGACGCGACGGCACGGCGGCGTTCTCCACCGGCGACCCGAAGAGCTGGCGGGACACGGGCAGCAACGCGAAGTCTTCCGGCAGCCCTCGCGCTGTCTCACCTGCGGGGTCGGGGCTCGGCCTCCAAAACCGCGGCACCGGCGCTTCGTCCTCTGGTGCCGCTGCTTATGCTGCGGCTGCGACGAATGCAGGCGCCGCTGACGAGGCCGCCTTCCGCGGAACGCCCGCGCCGGAGGTGCCGCTGGTGAAGTTCGAGCTGCGTGTCGCCGCGATGTTCCAGGAGTGGGTGTCGGAACGGTCAAATGACATGATTCTGCACTGGGTGGAGCAGTTCAACACGTGCGATCGCGTCTTTGAGTCGGAGAGCGAGCTGTGCGTCGCCGTGGCGCTGGAGGTGATCAAGTCGGCCTGCCTGACAACCCGCAAGGACGCGCAGCGGGAGGCGTTCAGCTTCCTCGTCGTGGGCCTCTTCATGATTGATACGGAGGTCTTCGACGGCTTCGCCGGCGCCCTCGCGACTGCCATTGAGGACGGTCTCTTGGAGGACACGCCGAAGTTCGGCGAGCGCTTCATGAACATGCTGCGCCTCACCTCGACGGAGCAGGAGACGCGCGCTGATGTATACTTTGATGCGGCGAACGTGCTGCGGCTCACGTACAACCGCCTGGAGGAGGCGGACGACTTCGCGGTGGACACCCTCATGACCTTCTGGGACCGCGTGCCGCACGTGAGCACGGATGAGGAGAATATGATTCGCATGGAACTCGATGTGTTGTACAACGTGTGCAACCCTGAGGGGGCCCAGCCGGGCCTGGAGAGGCTGCTGAGCCGCATCATTCGTTCGATGCTGGAGCTGGAACTGATGGAGCCGGGGGTGATGGATGAGTTCTTGAGCTTAGAGCTGGAGGACGGCTTGTGTGCGAAGGTGATTGCGGATTACAAACAGCGATTTCAAAAGTAGTCGAAGGAGTGGTGTCGCTGTTCTTTTACCTTTTCTTTTGTGGAGTAAATCGAAGCTGTCTCTTCTGCTGCTGTTGGTATGAGAGATGGGTCTTTTTCCTCTTCGGTTGAACTCTAAAGCTGGGTGTTAAACGAATAAGCCAGTATAAAGAGCTGTTGATGGCTCTACTTAAGGGTGTCCAGTTACGCGAAAAGCAAGAAAAGAAGAGGGTACTTTGGAGGGACTAAACGCCGGTAAGGAAGCACTACTAACTGGGAAAGCAACACACACACACACACACATATATGCGACTCGAGAAGGGAGAGCGACAGATGCAGCGAAAAGATCAGTCTTCGATGATTTACACGAGTACACACAAAGGAAACTACTGTGACCTGACATGGTTAACGAAACACCACGCGGCGACTGAGATGCTTAAATTGCTTCGCAGAAGGATGCGAGCGTTTTTTTTCTCCTTTATTTGCTTTGCGTGCTTCTCTCTTCACCAAATACGGCCACGATGTTTGCTGCGTGTTTACTCCTGCTGATATACATCATTCTATATCGTGGTGTAGCACTTTTTTTGAGGTTTGAAGAGTAGCGCTTGAATTTTCTCTTGCGTATTAGAGCATCCTCAAACGGCGTCGAAGCGGCCGGTTTTGCGGTTTCTATTACAGCTGTGTGTGTGGCGTCTGTCTTCGGTGTGCCGCCGTCGATTGTTCTTCTCTTCCGTGTCTTCTCAATATTACGTGTGCTTTTCTGGTTCTTGCGAGTGCGTGCCGTTGGTTAGCTGCCCGTTTTCAAATTTTTCCCTTTTCTAAACAGAGGCGCGTCGCTCCTGTGGTTTACTAAAACAGTATAAGCTAAATCCACCAACGAAAAGCAAATCGACAAGGAAGTTACGTTGGCCGTTGACTCGTTCAGCGGTTTCCGATGCAGAAGCGCGCGCTCGTGGACCCGCGCTTCCATTTTCACACCAGAGAAGACAGGATGAATCTGCCCTGTTGTTTCACAGGTCAGGTTCTCCCCCGAAAGCAACATCGTGACGCCTCTTTAGAGAACGCGGTTCGCCTACGCGTGGCTGAGGCCGAAAGAAATGCCTCAAGGCGGGCTGAGAGGCCGAACCAAGTAGCGCTCTGAGCTTTCTTTTTCTGGGTTTTAGAATCGAGTAAATGAGTCTTGAAGGGTTCACACGTTGAGTAGCACCTCCGTAGAAGCTGGCTTGCAACTTGACTCCTCTTTGTTTGCTCCATTTTCCCATTCGCTGCTTTCCTTGCTGTCTCACACACTCACACACACACGCACACACACCTCCATACACACACCTCCATCAGCACTACGGCAATCAGCACCATCCGGTTCGTGTTTTGTTTTGCGCTCCTGCGCGGCACCTTGATCCACGGCGCGTACTCCTCGTTCTTTTTCCTTTCAAACCATTATTACCGCCACCACCACCATCACCATGTCCAAGATTCTGCAAAAGGTCGCGATTGGCGCCCTGGCCGCCGGCCTCGGCGTGTACAGCTGCTGCTTCATCGTCTACCCCGGCGAGGCGTGTATTCTGTATAACAAGATCAACGGACTGAAGAGCTCCGTCTACGGCGAGGGTCTGCAGTGCCGCATCCTGGGCCTCGACGAGATCATGCGCTTCAACGTGCGTGTGCGCCCCCGCACTTTGCAAACGATGACCGGTACGAAGGATTTGCAGATGGTGAACGTGCGCCTCCGTGTGCTGTTCCGTCCCGTGGCGGACCGCCTGCCGCAGATCTACCGCACCTTCGGGCTCGATTACGACGAGCGGATTCTGCCCTCCGTGAGCAACGAGATTCTGAAGGCGGTTGTGGCTGAGTACAAGGCCGAGGAGCTCATCCAGAAGCGCGATGCCGTGTCGGCCCGCGTGTACCAACTCATGCAGGAGAAGGTGAACCAGTTCGGCCTCGTTTTGGAGGACCTGTCGTTGGTCGACATTCAGTTCGGCACGGACTTCATGACGGCCGTGGAGCAGAAGCAGGTGGCCCAGCAGGAGGCGGAGCGCTACCGCTACGTCGTGCTGGAGAACGAGCAGCGTCGGCGTGCTGCTGTGGTGCGGGCGGAAGGCGAGGCCGAGTCCGCCCAACTCATCTCGGACGCCATCCAGAAGTCCGGCTCCGGTTTCTTGGAGCTGCGCCGCATCGAGGCTGCCGTAGACGTGGCGAACCAACTAGTGACGATGCCGAACGTGACGTTTGTGCCGAAGGATGCGGGTATGCTGTTGAACATGGCGAAGCAGTAAACGAAAAGGGCGATAGTGACGTCTTAAACCAAAGAAAAAGATTAGCAAAGAAGAGAAAAAGCGCGTATTTATGCAGACTGCGTCACGTGCGCCGTCACACACACATATATATATATATATACTTTTTTATTGATGGCTTTCTGCAGCGTGAGCGTAAGCGCGTGCCAGGGAGGAGCGGAAACGTCGGCTGGCCCGTTGCAACTGCTCGCCTCCTTGTGCTTCTCCTCTCTCACGCTTGCGCTCCGTTTGTGCATGTGGTGAGTTTTGTATTTCACAATGGGTGCTACGTCTGTGTTGATGCTGGAGTAACGACAGCCGCGAAAGTAAACCATTCACTATTTCATCGTGCCGCGACGGTGATAGGCATGCGCATCCACTGACGGTGCCGCTGCGATCCTCACGGAAAGAAAAAGAAGCATCGCGCGGTCAGCAGAGTGGCTTGATCGACGGGAGTCCAAATACAGGAGGAAGAGAGAGAGGGCAGTTTGAGGCAACCCGTACTCCACTCAGCGCACTCATGTGATGGGCGAGGCGACGGAGTCGACGCTTCATTCAGTGAAGCTGAAAGCAGTTTTTATTTCACTGCGTTGTAATCGCCAAATTGTGCCCAGTGCTTCTCCTGTCTGCGGCCGCGTTGGGCTGCTCTCGCCAGCGTTCAGTGCTTTTCCCCACTTCCTTCACCTCGCCTCTAATCGCCTGTTCTTTTCCATCTTTCAACGCTGGACGAAGTTCATAGAATTAAAGAAACACCGGCTGTCTCATGACGTTGCTTGAGAGCACCATTGCACTGTCGGACATAGTTGGGCGTGCCTTGGACACCTCAAGCGGCGTCACTGCCACGAGTGTCCTGTCTTTCCTGGACGGCGAAGTCGCGCTGATCGGCACCAACAAAGGAAACGTTCTCTTCTGCACCGCCGCCGCTAACTCCGCCGATCTCCTCGAGCCGATGGCCGACATCACGTTGCACTGCGGGCCGGTGTACGACATGGCCCTCAGCTCACAGCACCTCATCGCCACCGCTGGCCACGATGCCGTCAGCTGCGTCTTTCCCTTGCACGCCCTCTTCTCAAACGGCGGACTCACCGGGTGTCGCCGCCTCACCGGACACACCGTCCCGGTGGTGGCCGTGAAGTTTCTGTCGGAGGGCACGACGCTGGTGAGCCTCGGCGCCGACGGCCACGTGCGCATTGTGGACGTGGTGGGCGGCAGCGTGCTCGCCGCACTGTCCACAGGGTTTGCCGCTGCCTGCTTGGCGTGCTCGACCGATGAGACGGTGCTGTTCGTTGGCGGTCGCTCGCTCGCCGCCGTGGATCTGTGCGCGGCTCTGCGGCCTACTTCGTTTCAGTCCGCCGCTGCCGTTGAGGTGTGGAAGCCTGTCGTATCGAGTGCGGGCGAGGATGGCATCGTTGCCGCCGCTGCTGCTGCTGCTGCGGATGCCGCGCGTGCGTCAGCAGGCGTTCGGCTCTACCAATGGGCATTACCGGCTTCTCCTGGTGAGGAGCCCAACGTCGCTGCGGCGAGAGCGAAGGAGACTCATGCCTCTGCAACGTCTCGAGGCACGCTCATTTCAAAGCTTGAGGTAAACCAAGACGACAGCACGCTGACGGCGGTGTTCACGCGTGGTTCTTGTCGTCCCACTGGCGCGCAGCCGTGCGCAGAGGCCCGCTGGTCAGCAGGAGGAGGGAGGACTGCAGACCACACAGTATGGGCACCGCCTGGTGAAGAATGTGCGTATCAGCAGCAGCGGCAGCAGCAGCAGAGGCGTCAACAGAACGGCGTTCACAATCATAAGTGCTTAAAGGCGTTATCTCTGAGGTGCCGCGTGAAGACAGCGGCGCGCCCCTCCGCAAAACAGCCGCCGACGTCGTCCAATGCGACGAGCTCAGCAGCTGCGCTGTGGCACGGCCGGTGGTACACGTCCCCATTTGAACTCAGCGGCGACACGGAAGCACAACGGGTTGTCAAGCAGCTGCGCACAACGGCCGCAATGTCGCTGACTAAGGGCGATGCGCTCAACCCCCCAGCGTACCCCGTAGTAACACCACCTACTCGAGGAGAGGAGTTGGCGTTGGCGGAAGTGCAGTGCGGCGAGCTGCAGCGCGAATGCGATGTGTTGGTGTTCCAAATCCGTGCTTTGCGGTCCGCAAAGGAGGCGGCACGAACTGCGTAACGTCTCGAGGGCCCCCTCTCCGTTAGCTAATAAGCTGAGAGCGGAATCCCAGTTTCTGTGTTGCGCTCGCCCCGCGGGAGAAGTAGCGTGTATGAACCCTCGCGTCACACATCTAAAGGCCGTCTTTTCCGCCCGTTTACCTCTGCGTGCGCGAATGCTGTTGCTTCTGTTTTGGTTCGTTGTCGTGCTCACCTAATAGGCGGATAATCGCTGTCGTATAAAACGAGAAGAACGCAGAACAGCCCGGTTGTTGCGTGATAACCTTAACACGTCTAAACAGAAATAATATATGCAGAAGGCAAACATTCATGACGGCAATCGGCTATTCATCATCAAGGCTGAGGCGGCGCACTGTGCTTCCTTCTAACGTTCGACGCTGCGAGGCGCGTTTGTGGAAGAAAGAAACGCCAGGGTGAATTTCTCTCTTCTCCTTTCGTTCTCGTTCGATTCAGTGGCTTGCAAAACAGCACCGGCAAAGAAGGCGAACGAGGTTGGGGTTTCCTTAACGAGCGTCTCGGCAGGCTTGGCTCCTCCGCACATCTCGCATGTTGCTCCTCTTCCATTTTCTCTCTCCGCATCTATACGCTAAAAACAAAACGATAACAATACCAAACACGCATACACACAGGTGGGTGAATAGCTCTTTAGAATGGACGCTCCTAATTTAGAAGCTCTGCTCGGCTCCAGTCTAACAGCGGAGCTTCTTGCGAGGGCCGGCGGGCTGCTGCGGCTCAGCAAGCTGAGTGACGCAGCGCTTCGTCTCATGGGCAGTGAGGACTTCCAGAGCGTGGCGAGCAGCTCCCGTGCGAAGAAGCTGCATGCGGGTTTGCTGATGAAAGCGCCCGTCTTCACGGACGCTTTCGGTGACGAGGAGGCGGCCGACACGACGGAGTTGAAGGCGGCGCAGAAGGGAATGGCGCAGCTGGGCCGTAAGTGTGCGCTGGTGGCGAAGGCGGATGTCGCAGGCGCCTCGCCGGACGGCGCGTTGGGCGAGTCGGAGAGGGAGAAGCTGCGGACGGCCTTTGGGCGACTGTGTGCGGAGGGCAAGGTGGCGGCCGAGGACACGCAGGCCCTCGCCGTGCCTTTTGTGTACGTCCGCGGTGACGTCGTCAAGCACAAGCGCGGTGGGCAGAAGGAGCGTAAGCGGCGCGAGGCGCAGAACGAGCAGCCCGGTGTGGTGGAGCAGGCGACGCGGCGGGTGAAGATGGGCGTGAGCGAGGAGGAGCAGGTGCGCCAGCTGCTGCAGAGTGAGGTGATCCGTACCGAGTTCGCGAAGCAGCGGGAGAAGGAGCTGCAGAGGGAGATGCGAAAGCGGGGGAGGGAGGAGACCCACGACGAATACGATGACCTGATCAATATCGCCCTGTAAGCTGAACCTGTTTTTGTCTTGTGTGTGTATTTACTGCTCTTGTGACATTGTTGTTGGGGGCTTGTGTGCAACGCCGGTGCAAGTGCGCCAGCACACGCTGCGTGGTGATGGTGCTTATTTTGCGTGCGCCTCACCGATCTCTTCGCTGTTTTAACGAAAGAAAGAAAGACGAAGCAGACGAAAAAATATAGGTGCTTCTCCGCCGGCTCTCGACCACGCGCCACGCGCGCAGAGTCGCGTCCATCGCTCGGACTGCGGGCGTTTTCCCTGCTTTCTGAGCTCAGAAAAGAAATTGATCCTGTTAGCGACAACGCTGCACCTGTCACTGCCCCGTCTGTGCGTTCATCACTCCTCTACCACCGCGTTTCTCTTCCTCCTCCTCTCTTCCGCAAGGAGCTAACCGTTCACTTACCTCGTCGTGAGGGCCTCGGGTGCGAGTAGACTTTTCACCTGTGCGCGTGCGGCCCGTTCGTAACTGGGTCGCTGTGGTTCCTTTTTTTTTGTTTGGAGTACCTCCTCTGTTTTTCTGGAACCCAAACTGGCGAACACTGACAACGACATCGGAAGCAAGACCAGAGTATTCGTCACACGCGTGCTTTCTTCTTCTCGTCTCCCTCGCTCGCCCATTTTGCACAGCTCCTCAAGTCTTCCGCTGTTGTTGTAGTTGATCCCTCTTTTGCTTTTTGTCCGTCTCTGCCGACAATTGGATGTATATGCTTGGCCTGCTGCCGGTTATTTATGCTGACACGGATGCGTAGAGGAAAGAGGGCGCGGCGCTGTGAACTACTACGTGCATTACTATGAAAGACAGCAGTTAAGTGAGTTTTTTTTTCTCCCTTTGTTTTCCTTGCTTGTGACAATCTTGTGGCGATTAAACAGACGTGGCAGCCAATTTTTTTTTCTTGTTAGTACAACGCCGCCTGTGCACCTCACTTCCACTACTTACTTCTATCTTCTGTATCTATGTACATGGGTTGACCCTTCACCTCTTCTGACCGATCGCAGAGAGCCGCAGCGGGGACCCTTATTCTCATTCTTTTCCCTTTTTAATATTACGGTGCCTTCTTCCTTTATCTGTATTACTTCGCTGTGAGTGCGAGCTAAGCTGCACGTTTGTGTTTCTCAGTTCTCGTAGAACTGACAATCGCTTTTTAATTTCATTCGAATTCGTTGTCCTGTCATCGCCGAACAGGCGCCTCGGCTGCCATGAAGTCCGCTTTCTTGAATCCACTGGCGAGGGAGGCGACCACTGCTGCCAGTGCTCCCAGCTCACACGGCACGCAGCACCGCAGCTCCCTCCCTCGCCTCAAGACTGAAAACCCGACCCCAACCCCTTCCAGCACTAACGGCACAGGCACTTCCACCGGCCTCGGGATCAAAGCGTGGATGCCGGCGTTGCAACCCCCTCTACGCAGCTCTTCATCACCGGCGCCTCCGCCGCCTCCGCCGTCGGCTGCGCAACCCTCGGCCCGCGTCTCCGCGGAGAACTCCTTTGCACAGATCCCCGACAGCGCTACCCCGCGCTCTTCCTTCACCACGGCTGAGCACACCTCAAGCACCCGTCGACGACGGCCACAGCCGAAGCGACTTTCCCCACAAGCGGCCTCGTTGCCATCCCCGCTGTCGCCGCCCGCCCCCCGTGAGACGCCGCTGCGCACCGGCTTCTTGGCTGCGCAGCTGCCTTTTCTGTCTGCCACGGGTGGGGTGGTAGAGCGCACTGCGCGAGACTGGAACGGTGAGTTTCAGGTGCTGTGGACGGAGCAGCTGCACGGCGACGTCAGCGGCTACAACCGCGTCGACGCCCTCAAGGCGTTTCTTGAGGAGTTCGAGAGCCACGCAAGGGACCTGGCGAGGATGCACATGGCGGCGCCGGAGGACGCCCGTGCGACCTCTTTGGGCAGCGTTGCCGGGAAAGCAGCCGTCGCCGCACAGCCGTTTCTGCGGTACGGCAATCTGTTTGTGTACGTGTGGCCGGAGGCAAAGTGGGGGCTGTGGATGCAGCGCAGTCATCGAGCGCTGCTGGAGTGTCGCGTGCCGCACGTTGCCGCGCCGCTGACGGCTACGTTCCGATTTTTTAACGACGTCGTGACGGTGGCGGCGGCGGTGCCGTTCGACCGCACGAAGACGCCGGAGTACACCGGCAACGGCCGCGGCGATCCGGTAGTGCACACACCTCTGCAGGAGCATCTCAGCATGGTACGAGCAGCTCTCAACCTTGTTCCTGATGAGGACAACAGCGTGAGCGGCAGCCAGGCGGGGCCGAGCAGTGGTGCGGAGAAGGGAGATCTTCATAAACCTCAACAAAAGATTCGGGGGGTGGAGGTGCGAGAAGGGATGGACATGCGGCTGTACTTTATGAACTGCATGGGCCTGCTGCCACCGCTCTTCACATCCGATGGCAAGCCCCTCACCTTGCGACGGTGGCGGCATCTCCTCCAGCATCCCCCCGCACCGTGGGGCAGCGCTGCAGCTGTCGACATGTACAAGCGAGACAGCGCCGCAACCGCGCTGCAGTATCTCCCGCCGGTACTCGAGCTGCCCACGGAGAAGCGCAATGCACGTCTGGTGGAGTTGCTGCACGACAGCGGGTGGAACGTGTGTCTGCTCGGCCTCATCGCCCTGGCGCTGCTGTCCAACCCCAGGGAAGAGCTGGAGGACATCACGGAGCCGCTGCTGCAGGTGGTCTGCACCGAGATGCTGGCCCGTGCGGTGCGACGTGCGATGTTTTGCTCCATGAAGCAGGAGCACGCGACGCCGGCAGTGAAAACGGTCAACGCCTACCTGGAGCGTGCAGCCGGCTCGATCATCAGCGGCGCCTCTGAGCGCTTCAACGAGAGTTTACTGCCGCTGCTGAAGGACATTTTCTGGTGGGACGACGCCGCCGACGTGACACCGCTGGCGGATCGACTGAAGCACGCGCTGCGGAAAGAAACGACGCTTCTTATCAAGCGCATTTGCCAATTGAGTGGCCTGCAGGTAATGCGGGGAACCGTCACGGAGGTGCTGTGCACGCCCTCCCACCACAACTACAGCACCTTGTTCAGCCCGCCGCACAGGGCCTTCCTCAACACTCTCGTCAAGGACACGTCTGCGTACCCGTGCGCGTTTACCTGCGCCTTCCTCGTGCCGCTGCGCATCCGCTTCTTCTGCCGCAACGGACGGATGGCAGAGGCGTGGAGGGAGGTGCTGCGGCTGGTGAAGCTGCGCGGTCACAACCTGGGCGAGAAGTTTCTGAATGCGGAGGCGTGGACGACGGCCGCCATCCTTGCCGCCCACTGCGGTCGCGAGGAGGACAGCGCCGTGCTGATCGCACGAGCTGCCGGCGTCGTGAACAGCATCCCGGCCTACTTTGTGCAGTCCACCGCGCTCCAGGTAAAGCTGCCCTCCTACCTGTACCACTTACCGAGTCAGAACGCTGTTCAAGTTGCGCACGCTTCTCTTTTAATTAAGCAGGGCAAGCTGGAGACGGCGGAGGAGCTGCTGGAGGAGGCGCTGCGACTGCCCGATGTGTTTGACTCGGAGCGGCAGTACTTTCTCGGTCACCTGCGCCAGCAGGCGATGATCGGCCTCTTTACCATCGCCACCCGCGCCGACGCGGACAAGGTGAAGCAGTTTGATGCGCAGTGGAGCAACGAGCTGCGATCGATGGCGCCGACGCTGCAGGGCGCCTCCATCAGCGAGCTCTTCGGGTCCCTCTTCTTCGAGCGCGGCATGTTTTCCAACGCAGTGGGGCGGCTCTGGGAATGCCTCGAGACAACGGAGCAGCTGCTCGGACCCACCGCGCTGCGGGTCGGCGAGGTGCTGAACAAACTCGCGTACGTGTACTACTGCTGGGATGCGCGGCAGTACGGCCTCTTCTGCTCCTGCATTCTTCACCGCGCGGAGGAGATTATGAAGGAGCGGGCCGGGCCGTTTTCTGCGCTGCACCTCAGCGTGGTAGAGAACATCATCTCCCTCTTTATTCAGCGCGGCATGTTTGTGGAGGCCTCGCAGCGGCTGCACGAGCTGCGCACGCTGCCGGCGCGCTACACCGCCCACGTCTCCCGCGATCACCCGGTCATGTCTCGCATTGTGGAGATCGAAGCGAGGCTGCGCGGCGAATTTCGCCCCTTCGCCATCGCCATCATTCGCCGCTGCTGGCGGGAGCACCACAGCCGTGTGCTGGTGCGCGCTGAGTGCGAGCGCAACGTGCGGGAGATGCAACGGGTCGGGCGGGCCTACTTGGTGCGCCGCATGATGGTCCAACTCTACTACGGCACCATCACTCCAGAGGTCATCGCGCAGCGTGCACAGACGTACTCCATGCTGAGCTTCTCCCGCCCCATTGTGGCTGCGTCCGCCTTGCTGGACAAGGACGAGCGGCACTGGAACTCGGAGGCACAGCAGCTGCGCCTCTTCACTGTTGCGTGGGACCGGTTGGAGCTGCTGACGCTGATGGACGCCGTGAAGCGAGTGGAGGACGAGTTTGAAGCCGCGGCAAAAAGTTATTTGCTCGATATGCGGCGTGGGGCGCAGCGGGGAGTGCCGGTGGCTGACTGCAGCACCTCCGTTGTGCTGCACAACATGGTCTTCACCCAAGTTCCCGCCCAGCACCGTCTCTCCGCTCTGCAGGTGTGCATCATGCGCTTCCTGCGGCGACACCTTCAGTGCTTCGTGACGGCTCCCTTAAGCACCGTGGTGGAGTTCCCTGACTGCAGCTACTACGTCGAGGCGCTCCTCCCGCTGCACCACCGACCGCAATTCATCTTCAAATCAGACGGTGGCCACGGCGTCCGCTACACGACCTCCGTGGAGGAGTACATGCGCTACTTCGTGCGTCTCTTCAGCGAGGCCGGCCTTACCGCGTATCAGGCGGAGGCGTGGCCGGGGATCGAGATGGTGCGGGGGGCGGATGAGCTGTTGTACGTGACGAACGGCCTCGGCCTCCTCAGCACCGCCGTTCATCAGCCGGATCTGCTAGTGAGCGACGATGTTCTTCCTCGCGATCAGTTCCTCACGGCGTGGAACTTCTGGGCCGAGGGAAAGACGAAGGAGGTGGTGGAGATGCTGGAGCATACCCTGCTCCATCAGCGGGTGACGGAGCCAGGCTCGGTGCAGATTTTCCTCCTCACCTACTTCGCCTACGCCCGCTTCGCCCTCGGCGACGACGTTGACGCGGCGACGCGTCTCTTCCAGCGGTGCATGACGACACTGGAGGAGAACGGCCTTCCGCTCGTGGCGGCCCTCCTTACACACACCGAGGGCCGCGCCTGGCTGCAGCGTGACGCACCGAAGCCCGCGCTGGAGATGCTGATGCGCTCTCTGCACCTCTTCACGAAACAAACGCGGCTGCACACCTACTACGGCTCCTTCTACCTGCTCGAGGTGGCGCGGTGGATTCTGTTGGCGAGTGCGTCGTTGCGGGAGATCGCCCTCGACCCGGAGGTGCTGACGTGGGTAGCGCACGCCGTCGAGTTCGGTGAGCCGACGCTGCGCCTCTTCACGACGTGTGGCCGCTTCATCGTCTACGCTCACCTCATCGGCGACCCGGCGCTGACGCAGCAACTCGTGAGACTGCGGGACGCGCGGGCAAAGGAGCTGCTACCGGCCGAGCGCACCCGCATCGTCCGTGTGCTGCAGGAACAAAGCGAGGACCTGCAGCGCCGCGGCGGCACGGAGAGCTACAACGACTGCGCCTTTTTGCTGCAGACGGCGATCCGCCTTGCCGAGGCCGGCCCGCAGGAGTCGAAGCTGCTCGGCGTGCTGCTCACGAGCTACGGGCTTCTCCTCACCACCATGGACAAGCTAAAGGAGGCACGGCGCTTTCTGCGGCGTGCGAGCGCCATTCTCACCAAGACGGTCAGCAGCGCCAGCCCGGAGATGATGACGTGGCACAAGAACAACCGCATTCTGACCCACCGCGTGCGGGAGAACGCCATTCGCGTGATTCGACGCGCGGTGTGGCGGTGGAAGGGGCGGCGACGCCTGGACAAGAAGATGGAGGAGACGGACCCGGCGGGCTACCGCACGTTGCAGGCGGTGCGCTTCCAGCGGCGCATGAATCGCCTCATTGTTGTCGAGGCGACCGCCCGCGTGTTGGTGGCGGAGGTTCAGTCGGAGGACTGGTACCGCCTGCTGCGCCGCCAGGGACGGATGCGCAATGAGGCGATGCTGAGGCAGACGTACGGCTCTCGGGTGCAGATCTTCAATGACAAGATCCAATCCGCCCTGCGCGATTTGTCGGAGCTTGCGTTCGCGACGAAGGCGGTGCTGTCCGACACGGCGTGGCGCATCCGCGGCTGCACCCTGACGTCCTTCGTCCTCGCAGGCCATCGGCTGGAGCGGCGGGCCACCATCGCGGAGTGGCACCGCGACCGTATTTCCCTCAAGCTGTGGCACGTTGAGGACGTGGATACGGTGATTCGAGCGGAGTTCTTGGCTGCTTTCCACGGCTACGTAGCCCGCTGCGTCTCCGCCGAGGAGAGAGCGTGGCGGCGCATTATTCTGCGCAATCAGAAAAGGACGAAGCGGCAGATGGCAAAGGCGATTACGCACGCCCTGCACCGCAAGCCGAAAAGCGCCGCGGCCGATCTGCGGAGTCTGCTGCTGGACGAGGCGCGCAAGCGGGAGCGCATTACGTGGAAAGAGGACGAGGACTTTCGCCAGCTCCGCGACGCCTTCAACTTTGGCCCAGTCGTGGAGGACGTGGACGACGTGGAGGTGGAGGGGGACGAGTCTGAGGACTCCTGGAAAGAGTGAAAGGGGACAGCTCCGAGAGGGCAATGCGCGTGAAGTGGAAGCACTGCATCGCCCATTAGAACCGGCGGACTTCATCCTTCATCATCTTCCTTTTTCCTTACAGGTATTTCTTATTTTCAGTGTAGAACGATGCACTAGACGTCTTGTCAGCTCTTGGCAAGAAGAGAATGCACTGCTCGTTTGTTGTACGTTTAGAGTGACTGCCATCGGAATTTTGAAAGAAACCAGAATGGGGCGAATGCGTGCAGTCGCGGTGTGGATGCCTCTTTTCACGGGGCGATTGGCAGGTGGATGACATCGGGACACGAAGGTTTTACTACTCTTATCTCTCAAAGCCTGTACACGTGGTAAACAAGCTAAATTTGAGTAAGCGCGTATTGGATATTATTGAATACTTTTGGTTTCTCATGCACGCACTCTCCTCCGTCAACGGTTGGCACACATAACTGTTCTCGTTACTTGTCTCCTTTCTCCTTCTGTTTCCCTTCTTTTCTTCCAATGCGCTTCTCACAGACATCGCCTGATCCAAAACCTTGCAGACTGCGGCGCTTATTTTTTCCGGTAGGTTGTTTCTCAGCGTATCGGTGCGGCCACGACTCACGCGCACACGCACGCACGCACACACGCAAAGAGCGTAGAAACAGGCGACGTGCACCGAAGGATTTGGCGTCCCCGCACAGCCGTCGGGTTTTTTTTTTCTGTCTTCCTCCGAGACATTTAGCTTTACTGGCTTGCAAAGGAAGGTTTATCCGGTGCAACTCAACGCTAAAAAGAGTTCCCAAACCGCCATTCTTCGCACCGTGTCGTTTAAACCTTTCGCAGTGGAGCTGAACCGAAGAGGTTGGAGTGCTCTGTGCTTCTACGCTGCTATTTTTTTATTCTCAATTTTCACTCTCTTTCGTCTTGCGCACCGAATCATCGTTATTTTTCTTTCTTTTCAAATACTATTTCCCCTCGTGACATTGCTTCTCTTTGACTGTTGATTTATCTTCCGTATCAGCCGCTGGTGTGAGGTTGGCGGGAAACGTGTGGCACGCATCGCAGCAACAACGCAGGGAGACTCTTCTTTTCTTTCTTTCTATTTCCTGCCAACGATGGACAGGGTTTATGTGAAGTCGTGCGGCGAGTTCTCCGCGGGGTGCACGAACTGGAATGAAGCCTACCAGCTTGCACTGGAGAAGGATGACAGCACGCTAAAGTCTGCCTCCGCGCGCCAGGCAGAGCTGATGCGTGTTGAAAAGGCTTTTGAAGAGGAGGCTTTGAAGGCTGCAATGAAAATTGTGCTGATGGAGGCCGATGCCCCGCGACAGGTGCCACAGGCGTTGCTGTGCTACCGTGATAAGAACGTGCTTTTCCGCGTGCTTCCGGACTGCCGATCGGGCCGCAGCATCGTGGCAGCGCTGCGCGGCGTGCTGCTGAGCGGCAGCAGCGTGCTGACGGTGCCCTTAACCGTCTTCTTTGTGTATCGAGGCACACCCGTACTGGCTCAGGCGCTCGCCCCGCTCGGGCCGGAGCCGCAGAAGTTGCACGGCGACGACGCAGAACCGAACGCGGAAGTGGTCGCGGAGGTGGAGATCATCGCTGACGCACTCAACACGCCGCTGCCGGACCAAATCGTGTGCGAGGTCTACCGCGGACTTGACGGACGCAAGTATGTAGCAAACACAAACATCACCACCATCGCGCTCGACGACTCCACGCTGATCAGCGGGCCGCTGAAGCGAACGGAGATGCTGGTGCTGTCCCCCTGCGTGACGGCCACCTGCGAGGACACTCTCAACGTGCTCCGCAACCCTGCTGTGATGGATGCCTTGCTCCACGTGCTGGACGCCCCTCTGGAGCAGCAGGGCCACCTCCTCAGCGGGACCCTTCATTTCTACGGCATTAATTTGTGCCTGTTGAAGGGCGTGCTGGACGCTTTCCAGAACAAATTCGGAGACGACGCCCCCTCCTGTCGCGGCTTTGCCGAAGCGGTCGCCATTGAGATGATGGCGCGCACCATCAAACAGGAGTTTTACACGGAAGTACAAGGGAAGCGGCTCGGCATGGACGATGTCGGCATCAGCAAGTGCTTGGCGCTGCATCTGCGCGCCGCCTTTCACGACGAGGGGAAGGAGAGGTTTGCCTCCCTGGTGCTGCGCAAGTACTCCGTCGGCAACGGTAACGGCGAGGCCGAGACGCTTCGGCGGGTGCTGCGGGAGGTGCGCCGCGAGCACCGCAGTCTTATCGTGGAGCGTGTGTCCTGGCTCGTCGGGGCACGAAGCGCACTGCCAGTCGACGTCGGTGCATATCAGCGCACCGTCGTGTGGATCTCGCGCGTGGCAAGCCGCATAACGCCGCCGATGCGTGAGCCGTCGCTGCTGTGCTCGCTGGAGCCGCTGTTCCGGAACTCGCCGACCTGCGAGGCGCACGTCTACGCCTTCTGCTGCCCGGTGCAGATTAAAGTGGCGGTGTGGCAGAGGCGAATGGGCGACGCCCTCAACCTTGCTAGCGCTGCGGCAGAGCACGTCAGCGCGCGGTACGGGCCGGCGTCCATACGAGCGGTGCAGGCGCAGCGCACCTTCGCGAAGCTGCTGTTTGGTGTCCCCGCCTTGGACAACATCCGCGAAGCGCTGCAGATGGTCACACCGATGCTGCAGGTCTACGAGGACCGCGCCGGTCCCGTTACGCGAGCCCGGTGCCACATCGAGGTGGGCTGCTGCTTGTTGGGGGCGTCGTCGGTACTCGACGTGCTCGGCGAGGCGGCCCAGCACTTTCGGATGGCGGAGCGGCTACTACCTGCTTGGCTGCGCAGTTCCAGTGGGGCGTGGCTGTACTTGCAGCCGAGTTTCGGATTGGTGCGGTGCCACCAGCTAGGGCAGAAGAGCGCGTCCGTGCCACTCACGACGCTGGTGGGCGACGCCGTTTACTTTTCCCGTGTCGTCGCCCCGGCCGACTACTGCACGGAGTACCTGTGGGAGCTCGGGATGGAGCTGGCGGCCGACCGCGACTACGAGGAGGCGACGCAGGTACTGACGGCAGCCTACGCGATGGCGAAGCGGACGCCGCAGTCGGTGCTGGATGTGGAGGGCCTGCGCGACGACACGTTTCGTGTTTATAGTGAGTGGGACCCGGAGCACTACGCCGCCTACTGCGCCGCCGTTGCGGAGAACTCGAGCGCGTAAGTCGGTGGTAAGCCAGCGGTGAAGAGGCCCCATACCCACACAGCTGCGGTTGCGCTGGGTCATCTATGCTGGCAAGCTCCGGGGCGTCTGCGTGGTCCGTTTCGTTGCGCTGCCTTTTGTTGTTCTTCCATGTCGCCTTCGTTTTTCTTATATTCTGGTGTTCATCGTCGTGTCTAACTTCGTTCCTCTTCGCTTTTCTTCATTTCCTTCGTGGCAGCTGCGCAGACGAACTGCCCGCTCTACTGTACTTCTTACCGTGTTCCTGGCTGTCATTTCTCCCTTCATTGCAGATGCACGAGTAAGCGGTTTGCGATGTGCACGATCCGCGTGCACGGGTTGTCCGTTGTCGGTGGTGGACGGCGCTTGCGATGACGGCTGGTGACTGCCTCGTTTATTTCCTTGACGTTGTGCTGCGCATCACGTGCGAAGGGAAAAGACCATTCCGGGTGAAAATCCGAATTCAACAGTTTTATTTGCCCCCGCCTCCTCGTTTTAGAGTCCGCGATACATTGGCCCGCTCATCCGTTTTTACCTGTTGCATCGAAGAAGAAACCAAAAAAGAAGCTGCTTAAAGAAAGTCCGCCAAACGACCCTGGGCTCTGTTTGCCGACGCTGTGCGGAGGTAGTAGTCTACCCAAATACGAATGTTTCTGGTTGGATCAGCTGCATGCCCCTTCGCTGAATGACTTCTAAAATGAGCCTTTGAATGCAGTCATCGGCATCGCGTAGAAACACGTATTGCCTGGCCAAGCCTTAACGTATTTTTCTTTTTCCATCTTTAACGTAACATGTTATCTGTTTCTTTCAAAATTAAGCAGTTGGTAGCACAATCTGCACCGGCGAATACCCATGATAGTTTCCTCTTTCCTTCCTCCTTCGTTCCTTGTTCCTCTCCCTTGCTCTTGCTCTACCTGTGACGACCATCACATCGTAAACGCCGCTGAGTATGTGAAGGTAAGAAGCAACCTATTCACTGTCTCTAGATCAAACGTGCCGGCGCAGCTCGTGCGGCACCTCCCACTTCTCCTCAAAAGCAAACAAAAAGCCCGCAAAAGGTGCAAACTTTCTCACCTGTGTGGCCGAACAAAGCAACAACGAACGTACCATACACACAGCTTTCGATTTGTGCTGCTTTTCTGCATTTAAGACACACAAGCACAAAAATACCGCCGTACAGCAGCGTTATCGTACAGTGACGCCGAATACACGTGCAGGTGCGTGCGCCATCCACACAAGTGCTTCATATTTCTGTAGCATCATCTGACTTTCTTTTCCCTGTACAACCGAGGCCACTGGCTCCCGTGTTTTGAATGTTAGTTACGTAGTTTTTCTTGCTCAACCTAGAATCGAACTGCTTGCGTGTGGCGTGCGATTTTGGAATCTACTCTCATCTTGTATTTGTAGGGGCTGCCTCAGAGCCTTCTTTCACGGTGACACCGCTGGGTACCGCTTGCACTTTGCACTAGAGGAAGTACGCCGTCAGATTGCTGTGCACCGCGTTGTGCTGACCTCTTCTTGTATTTTCTTTCCCTGCGGTTGTGCTTTCCGCGTATATATATAAATAAAACAGTTTATGTATGTAGCGACGCGAACGATTCTGTTTGCACTGTTTTTGTAGATCTATATTCTCTCTCTGCGTTTGAATCGGCAAGTGGCAGCATTTTCATTCCTTCAAAACTTCCTCAGCAGCCGCGTTCAACTTCTTCTTTTTCGTTTCTTCGGTGTGACTCCTGTTGCAGACAACACCCCAACGGTGCTGCCTACCGCATAACACCATCTTTGCTTGGTGAGCATTGAACGCGGTCTCGCTCTTCTTTTTTCTCCCGGTTTTAGCGTCCCATCGTCTGCTGCACGCGAACCACGCAAACTCATAGATCGTTTTATTTGTCTGTTTCCTCTTCTCTGCATCGTACTCGTGCCTTTTCCCAAGCGAGCAATGCGACGAGCTGCCAGTGCGACGCCGGTGCGCAGCCCCGCACTCGCGATGAACCGCGACCATGCCGTGCGTGACACCCCGCTGAGCGCGACCCGCTTCGCCCGTTCTGCCAGCGCGCAGGGCAGTCGCTGGGCCACCGAAGATCGTCTCGCCATCCGTCGCAATCCGTCCTTCCCGATACAGCAGACGGCACCGAAGCCGTACCTGGCGGCGTGCGCGGAGATCACCCCACGGGGCCGCAACTGGAATGCGGAGTTTCAGCTCGCGTGGGAGATGGAGGACCACACAATCGAGCAGGCGGAGCAGCGCATGCACGCACTGCGTCAGATCGCGCGCGAGTTTGAGAAGGAAGCCGCCACGACGGTGGTTCAGATTGTGCGGCTGGAAAAGGACATGCCGCATGAGCTGCCCAAGTTTGTGCAGTGCTTCCAGGTAAAAAACATTTTCTTCCGTGTTTTGCCCGACAGCCGGTCGGGCCGCAACTACATTGCCTCGCTGCGGGGAATTCTGCAGAGCGGCAGCGCTCTCCTCTCCGTGCCGCTGTCTGTCATGTTTTACTACCGGGGGATGCCGGTGCTGGCGCAGGCGCTGGTGCCCATGACGACGCAGGCGAAGCGGCTCTACGGCGCCAACTCCACCAACGACGCGGAGGTGGAGGCGGAGATGGCCTTCATGGCCGAGGCACTGCACATTGCCCTGCCGGACAGCAGCATGGAGGTGTACGAGGCCCTCGACGGGCGCTACTACGTCACCAATTCGAATGCCACGCTGACGCCGCTGTTCCTGGACGACACGATCATGAAGCGGCAGGAGATGCTGCGCACCTGCCCGAAGGTGATCGACGGGGCGGACAACACCATGGCCGTACTGGACGATCCGGTGCTGCAGGACGCGGTGATGCTGGTGTGCTCTAGCTCCCCTCCCTCCGTCGGCACGAGCGACACTTTGAGGCAGCTGTGCGATGTTCTGCACACCCGCGGCGTGAATTTGTGCCTGCTGAAGCAAGTTGCACGTCGCGTCCTCTCCGCCGGCCACTACAACCCCCAGGCGGTCCGCGACGCCGTGCATCTCATTGCGTGTGAGATGGTCAGCCGCACCCTCAAACAAGAGTTTTACATCGAGGTGCAGGGCAAGCGAATCGCCTACGACGAGGTGTCTTCGGCGCGTGCGCTGTCGAAGTACTTCGCCCTCGTCTTTGCCTCTGCGCCGCTCTTCCGCGCTCAATTTTTGGGGACCATTTCTAAAAAGTACGGCGTTACCTCCGACGAGGATGGCGACATCATCGAGGTTCTCGTGGGCTTTCGTGCGGAGTGGAGGTCGCGGATTATGGACCGCGTGTGCCACCTCCTCGGCGCCACCATCCGTAAGGAGAGCGGCGATGTGCAGATGACGTGGAAGCCATTTGTGAACTCGACTGTTGTCCCGCAGCTCGTTGACCCTCGCGTGGCGATCCTGCTGGTGGAGGCGTACACCAAAGTGCAGACAGACGCGCCGCATTGGAATGCATTCTGCCTGCCGCTATGCTGGAAGATCGCGTGCTGGCAGCAGCGCTTCCCGCTTGCGCTGAGGCTGGCAAGAGAGGACGCCGCGGCGCAGAAAGAACGCGCCGGTCCGCTGCAGCTCATTCGCTGGTTCATGGAGCGCTGCGTGTGCCACGTGTGTTTTAAAACACGAGACTGGCTGTGCATTCAGGAGGGGCGGTCTCGTTTCCCGCAGGTGCTGGGCGGCTACGAGGCGTGGGCGAGCGCCAAGACGCAGGGGAGGCGCTGCACCGAATACGGCTTCTGGCTCGTTGACGTGGCGGAGGGCCTTGTCGAGTCGCCAGCGGAGCTGCGCAGCTGCGTGGAGGAGGCTGTCTTCTACTTTCAAACCGCTATTGACCGAATGCCGAAGTACCTGCGGAGCGAGCACGGGGCCTGGCTGCATTTACAGCCGTACATCGGACTACTGCGGTGCAAGAAGCTGCTCCATTCCTGTTCCGTCGACACGCAGTCGTTGGTGAAGCACTCCGTCGAGCTGAGCAACATCGGATGGGCTTCAGACTTCTTTATCAACTACCTGTGGGACCTGGGGCGGGAACTGGAGTACGAAGGCGACTTCCCCGGCGCCATCCAGGCCCTGCGCACTGCCATCGCTCTCTCAAAAGAAAAGCCCACCTTTGCTGCCGAGCTACACACTCTGCTCATGGACACCGCCCACGTGTATCGCTCCTGGGATCTGCGCCTGTACGCGAAGGAGTGCATCGAGCTGACGAACGAGGCCATTGCGTACGCCGCGCAGTACTACGGCACGGCGAGTCGGCAGTACGGCGTCGTCGTAACCAACCGCGGCGCCATCGAGATCGAGCTGGGGTGGCTGGACCAGGCGGAGGAGACGCTGCGCAGAGCCGGTGCCGCCTTGGACGCCGCGCAGGTGCCGCACGACGACCCCGACTACGTTGCCTATTTGCGAAATCTCGATGTTCTCTACCGGCTCCGCCATCCCAATCTCACCGCCCCAACGCCTCTCACCGGGTTTCTGCTGCGCTACCCGTTTCTCGCGACCGGCTGCGAAGGCGTCCCCTGGGACGATGTGCGGCCGCTGCAGGACGGTGCCTTCGTCCAACTCGCCCGCTACCGCGCGCAGGAGGCCGCGGGGACGGATGAAGCCTTCCGCCTCGAGGCTGCGATGAAGCGGCGCGTCGGCGAGCTCTTCCGCACTCTCCTCGCGGGTGCGACTCTGAAGCGGTTCCCTTTTCTCCCCCCGCAGGTGGACGGCGTGTACGTCGAGAGCCTCTTCCTGGGTCATGACCGACTCTTTCGCGAGTTGAGTGCGCCGTGGCTGCGGATGGCAGCGGAGTCGGACGAGAGGCGGCTGCAGGAACGACTCATGCTTGCCTACGTCTCCATCAAGGCGCGACGGATGGCGCATCGCCGTCACTACGAACACACCGTCGAGGGAGGCTTCATCAGCGCGTTTGGCGCGGCGGTAAATCTCATGCTGCCAGTAGACTTTGTTGAGGTGGTTGAGGACGTGCAGGTTCAGCAGCTGATGGGCGAGTACGACCGGAAGGCGGCGCATCGTGCCTCCGGCGCGGAGCTGCGTCGTGTTATGGAGCGACTGGGCGAGCGCGTGGATGCGTGGGAGCGGGAGCAGTGGGACTGGCGGCAGTCGATTTCCGCCTGGACCCCCGCGGTGCTGCTTCACTCCTTCTTCCTTGCCGATTTGACGAACGACGGCCCGCTGCGCGATTTGCTGCTGGCGCGTCAGCACCGCGACCGCGCCACGGAGGAGGTGATGCCGCCTCGTGTCTTAGATGCCCGTGTCGAGGCCCGATGCGCCGCCATCTGGGAACGAGGCCAGCTCGAGCGGTTGTACAGTCGCTCCGAGTCCCAGCAGCTGCAGCAGCGCTATCAGCTCCGCTCACCGCGCCTTCACCACCAGCACCTGAGCGCTGTGTTTGAGGATGTGCTGGAAACATGGAATGCCAGCGTCTACATCACCGTGGATGTGGAGAGCCGCGACCACGTTGTGGCTGCTGTGCAGCGTCGTGGACAGGAGAACCGTGATGTGGAATACATGGAGCAGTGGTACCCGCAGCTGCGGGCGATGCGTTGCCCTGCGGACATCCAGGCGGGGCTGCCGCACCAACTTGACACCTTCTACAACGGACTGCAGCTGCGCTGGCATCAAGGCAACTGCAGCGACGACGTCCTCTACGCCCGCGTGCAGCAGCACCTTGAGCTCCGCCACAGCCGCGCTCGCAAGGCTCGTGTGGGCATTATGCGTGACCGCCTCCGCACAGAGGCGAAGTACCCCTTTCTACACACTCGCTACGACGGCATCCACCTACACGACCTCCATCTCGAAGAGGACGCCGCCTTCTGCGAGTACTACGAGGAGTACACCCATCTCGCCGCGAAGCCAAAGCTGGCGGTGCGTCGCATGCAATCCAGCGAGACACGCATGGACGCGCGTGCGCAGAAGCTGGCCAGCCAGCTGAGAAGTCGAGAGGCGGCCCTGCGGCAGCGCTTTGGGGGATTTTTGCGACGCGGCGATGCGGCCCCGCTGTGGACGAGCGTCGGCCTCGAGAGCGTCCCCCGCATTCTGCAGTGCGAACAGTACTACGCCGCCCATGCGGAGCAGCAGCCACCCACAGCGAAGGCTGCGAGAGATGCTGCCCGCTGCGCACAGGAGATTCGGAGTTACATCCGGCACCTGGCGAGCGACGACGCCGCGTTGCGGATGCTGCGCAACGCCTCGAACGAGGAAGTTGCCGAGCGCTACCCTTATCTGTCGCTCCGCCCCCTCCCTGCGGTGCCGTTGTGTGCGCTGCCTTTCGAGTGCTGCGGCGACTTCCGACGGCAAACGGCGGCGCTTTACGCACTCGCGTGCGACGCGGCGCCGGGGCGAGAGCAGGGCAGCACGCGGAATCCCACCCCGGACTCGTGGGTGTCACTGCCCGACTCCGCTTCATCGCACCATTCAGAGTCCTTTGCCGACAAGGCACAGCAGCTTGTGCACATAGTAGACGAGATGGCAGAGGAGGAGTTGGCAGAGCAGCACCGGCTGCAGGAGCTTTACCGCGGAATTCCAATGGAGGTCCTTGGCATCCCCTCCACACAGCTGAACCTGCCAGACAACTTCGCTGAGCTGTGGTCGCAGTCGTCGAGAGAGGGGTTTCACGGACCAACCGCACCACTTGCCTATGGCGCACTCCACCAGGCCGCCATCTCCGTTCGCGCGCTGATGCTGGCCAATCTCTACGCGGATGAGCACCGACTACTGGCACAGCCGTTCCTTCTCTACCACACCCGCCTGTGCATCTCTCTTCGAAACTTGCCACTGCAAGAGGACAGCCGGTACACGGCGCTTCAAGGTGAGTACGAGACTTTACTTCAACAAAGAGGGCTCAACAGCACAGACGCCAGCCTGCAGCGTGTCCGTCTAGCAAATCGAGCGGATCGTGTTGCCCTCCGCACCTCTCGTAGCTGGAATAGGCTCCTCTCACAACTTCCGCGGTCGATTTCAGTGGAGAGCAACCAGCTGGAGTACCTGCGAACACACACAGACCTGGGGAGAACACCCAGAAGCGGTAGCGAGCGAAAGAAGAGGAAGCCGGCCGGGGCAGAAGCGCTCACAGCGGACGTGGAGACTTCCGCGCGGCGCGACGCCGATGACGCCGCAGCGGACAGCTCACTGAGAGCCGATCTGCCCTTTATCGCACCTCACATCACTGTCACCAGCGTTAACGGAGATGAGGAGTTTGTGCGGCTGCAGAACGTACTGAAGAAGATGCGCAGTACTCCTACGGCTGATTCCTCACAACTTACGGCGGCTGAGGACGCCCTTCGCGACTACACTTCGTTGTACGAGGAGCCAGAACGACAAACTTCAGTGCGAGACAGCGCAACACAGCAGACGCTGCCAGCGACACCCACGGAGTTTCCGACCACTGTAAGACATGCAACAGCACAGCAACAACCAGCACAGCCATTTGCGCGTCAGCAGCGTGCCGCAACTACCAGCAGTACGCACACGCCTCCTGCGACTCCAAAGTCGAAGGGACGCCAGAACAAGGAACGAGACGCACCCCATGCATCGCCCTCCACAACGCCGCTGCTGACTGAACGAAGTCTGGAGCGACAACCACCAACAATGCAGGCCGCAAGGTCCATGGGAACTCCCCTAACACCGCCGAGCCAGAGAGAACAGTTATCATCGCGCTACCCGTTCCTGCGCCTGCACGAGGAGGACGGGTGGCCGGAGGCGCTGGTGGCTG
>NW_015438372.1:0-113229 GCF_001293395.1 Leptomonas pyrrhocoris
GTTGCGCCCGATCATCTGTACTTCCGTCAGCTGTGACATCTGAGAAAACGTTGTAAACGGGTCGGCCACAGAGGTGTCGGATATGTCGATCCAAGAAAGTCGCTGTAATCCTTTGATCGGGCTGAGGTCGGTGAGTCGGTGGCAGCCGCCCACGTTGAGGTGCTCAAGGAAACTACAAAACCAAAGTTTAGTGAGACCTTTCAACTCCTTTTGAGTTACACTGAACTCACTCAGCATCAGGGTAAGAGGTGTGGTTTCACTTCAGTCGAACAGAGAGCGTTCTGAGATGCGCACCACGCCAAGCTACTGGGAGTTGTCATTTGGTGATGCAGTGTTCCGCTCTGATTGCGGCATTGAGAGTCTTCTGAAAAGGGAGCAGCGGCGGAACTCGATACGGGAGTTTAACGGACAACCTTCTGCACCGGTTTCCCAGCTTTTACATATTCCGCGTTGCGCCGCAGGAGGGTCGGTCGCTGCGCAATTATCGTCTCGCGGGCACGTTCCTCTACCAGTTTTGTTGGAAACAAAAAGATAAAGAAAGACAACAGTAGAAAAGAGAAGCTCCATTGGGGCGTGCAACGTTGGGAAGGCTTTGGTTGGCTGCTGGCTTCTGGTCTCGGGGGTGCTGTTGTTGCGTCAGGGGGGGGGGGACACCAAACGCCAACGAAAGCGCAGAGCAAAGCAGCCCAGCAGCCGGAGAACCCCAACGCGTAGGAAATACGTGACTGATGTCAAATACCTTAATTTTGCGTTTGAGAAGAAAATGACCTTCACAAATCGCCGCAGTCGCCCATTTCACCTGTCTCCAGTGCACAAGGTTGTTTTCCCGATGGCCGACAAAGCGCGTCAAGAGCTTTCCATGTACAAGCGGTTGTGTTTCAAGGCATTTCTGCCTTTCATTTGAGTTCTCCTTCTCCATGAAACGCTCGCTCTTTTTTGGGTCCATTCTTCTTCATTTTTTTTTTTTGCAGGACCTTCTGCCACTCTTTTTTCTCTCTTTTACGTCGCTCTTCTCAGTGAAGTCGAAAGAGAAACAAAATGAGCCATTTAGAAGATCAAGCAATAACCGGAAAGAGTGATTCAAAGACCGGTGATTCGCCATTAACAATGATGGAAAATCGATTGAACGAGGAGATATCGAGACGCGAGAACGCCGAAAACGACGCTGCTGTGTTGCGTGAAAAGGTCAACGAACTGAGTATCAAGTTGGCTGCTTTTTCTTCGTCACAAGAAAAAGAGGAGGTCGCAACGGCAAAAGCCGATGGAGCTGTCTTAGCTACATGGAACAGCCAAGGTTCGAGTCAAGTGGCAATCCTGCAGGCTGAAAATCAAAAATTACGCCATTACGTCAGACGTCAAAACGCATTAATAGACGTTCTAAGTCGACAAAAGGTTCTTCTTGAAGCCTCCACCGCACTCACCATCTCATCGAAAGACTTTGTCAAAGATTTGGAGTTGGAAAAGGTATAAGCGTTTTTTCTTCTGTGCTCTCAACACATGGTGTGCTTATTCAGCGAAAAAGTTGCCTTTTGTTTTGCTTTATTTTGGGGGTCTGATAGTGGTGCTGTAATTCTGTCAACTCTGCTTGGAAAGAGAAATAGAATAATGATCAGAGTAATTTAACGTCAATTGTAGTTTATGTTTGTTGCGGTACGTCTACTGGAATCGATGTTGAAAAATGCGCTTTTTCTGTGTCTCTGCGTACGCATCGCATTTTTTTTTTGGATAGGTTTGCGTTCGGCACATCATGTGGTTCTCACCGGCTCTCCAAAAAGGAAATTAGTGAACACTTTATTCTTTGCCTCATCCTACTTCTTTCTTTTTGTCCGCAATGTAACATGCTGTTATTTTCCCTTCCGCTTTTGCGCGGCAAAAAGAGCATACTGTACAGCTGTTGTATATTTCTTTACAATATCACGACATCATTGTTGCCTGAAAATGACTTGCGTCACCGGAGACGAAACCGGCATTGTCAAAATATGGGACATATCAAAAAGCAGCGGCGCTACGCTGAAGTTCTCGTTCGGCGAACAGAGTCGCAAGCGCGCGATAATGGGAATGTGCTGGCAGGATAGCTCAACATCGTCCATTGCTTTTTCGTCAAACGATGGAGTTGTTTCGCTGCTCAATTTATCCGATCGAATTATCACCTCCTCTATCAAAGCGGATTGCGTTGCTGGATTACCAAATGCGATGTCGTTCGTAAAGGGTAAGTTAGTTATTCTTTCAAAAGACGGCAAGGTAACGTCGTTCAATAACGAGCTTTCAGATGCAAATACATTTGACGCCAATGGACCTCTTGATGCCGCACATATTCACCGCAAATTTGGGATGATTGCCATGGGAGGACGCGAAAACGACCTTTGCGTGTACGACCTTGCCTCCCAGCAGCTCGATGTTCCTGTGTTTAAGGCACGCAACGTACGCGACCACATTTTGGATGTTCCGTACCCTGTTTTCGTGACAGGAACTTGTGTCATTAATCCGTACGTTTTTGCTACTTCTACCGCCTATCATCAGGTTCGTTTCTACGATCGCCGGGCGAACGACAGGCCGGTGCAGGAGTTTGAAATAAGCCGCGAAATTGAGCGCCGGCCGACAACGATGTTGCAATGGAACGCAAACAAGTTTCTCATCGGAGAGGCAAGCGGTGATGTTCATTTGTACGACACTCGCCGTGGTTTCACCTCTCGCGCCAAGCTTCGTGGCGGCGTGGGAAGCGTACGCTGCATGGCAAAGCACCCTTCTGGTCATCAGATTTTAGGCGTTACGGGGCTGGACAGAAAGGCCCGTCTTTACCACGTTCCGACCGGTAAACTGCTGATGTCCATTTATGTGAAACAGAAATCCAATTGCTTGCTTCTAGACAAGCAGATGCCTCTCACTGATAAAGTCTCGTCTTATAGTGGTATTGTCAATACGAAGCAACCCGAAAAGGCAAACGCTCTCGGAGACGCTCTTTGGGATGACATGGACCCAGTGATCGACGAACTGGATGAAAAAGAGGTGGCTGGAAACGAGATGAAGGAGCCGAAAACAAAAATGCGCCGAACTGAATACTAGTGGGAAAATTAAGGAAAGGATTTATGAATGAAATCAAACAATCTGTCTTTGTGCACTATACGAAGGTCATAGTTGCTCATTCCTTTACCGAGAAGGCAATGGTCAAGGTAACATAACGTTTTGTTGTTTATCTCAACATATTCCTCTTAACTCGCGTAACCCTTTTTTTTTTGCTAGCATTGGAGACGATAAATAAGGAAAAATGGCCGCACCATTATAGAAGAAATCGAAGTTGTTAAGGATAAAAGTGATCTGGGGAGGATTTTTCCACCTCGTTGAACGCAAAGTGGATGCAGATATGCAACGGTGGCCTTTGGGCGACTGTTCTGGGTGCAAATTTCGAACGTAAAGATGCTTATTCTTTGCGACTATGTAAATTATAGATGACCGACTCGTTTTGATTTCCAACTTCGTCACACCAATGCCCTTCCTTTCTTGGTTCCGTTCGGGTTTTTCGTTTTTTCTCGTTTGCCGCAATCTTAGGGCTTATATATTTTTTATAACCTCTACAAACCCCACCTCTATCAAAAATGGCCTCTTGCCGTACCGGTCGCCTTCCCATGCCGGATGATCCGCTGTTCAACCCGACGAACATGCCCGGTCTCCGTCACAGCAGCCGTTTCGCCGCCCTTGGTATGCTCGCTGTCATCTGGATTATGTACGAGAAGCTCCGCCACTCCCACCATTACATCACCTACAAAGGCCCTGAGAACCCTTTTGCGCGCATTCGTCACCGCCGCTTCCCTGGTGGCTCGTTCATGTTTGGCTGGGGTAACAACGGTCTGAACCGTGATTGCGGCGTGAAGGAGTTTGAGTGCTGGGCGGGTTACACCGGTAAGGAGTACACGTACTAGTTTTTAAATATATTCTTCCCTTGCTTTCTGTAGTATGATTAGGTAGATATTAGGCAATCTAGCATCTTTTGTTTTCAATTTCGTCAGAGGATGAAATCAAAATCATATTTTTTAAAGTTCATTTATGTTTACTCTTTTCGTTCTGAAAAGCAACAAGGAACGTCCAGCAAAAAAAAAAAAAAGAAGTGATGCTAGTGATTCATTATCAGTTGGCTCCACTTCTCATCGGTGTGCATGTCAGTAAGGCGCGCGCGGCAAAAATGAACCTCTTTGTGGAACGAGCTTTTTCTCAGAAAATCCCGGAACGAAGAACCATAGGAGTCTGCTTTGTTAAATTGCGAAGCTTATTGTGATAACTGTATGCATCTATGAAAAAGAAAACCTATCTGCTGCCAAGGAAGCGCATAGTCCTCTTTCTCTGATAACCTTTTTTCTCTGCTGTCTTTGATAATGATACTTGACATTGGTGTCTTCTGGGGTGTGTTACATGTGTAAGTTTTTATTTACTTTGTCACACTGTTTACTGGTAATCTTTGCGTACGAAGTGTCTTTTTCTTCATCCATAGCGGTGCATCTCCTATATATTTTCTAAAAATACAATTACAAGGATAGTGTTTAGTTAGGAAAATGGCCTCTTGCCGTACCGGTCGCCTTCCCATGCCGGATGATCCGCTGTTCAACCCGACGAACATGCCCGGTCTCCGTCACAGCAGCCGTTTCGCCGCCCTTGGTATGCTCGCTGTCATCTGGATTATGTACGAGAAGCTCCGCCACTCCCACCATTACATCACCTACAAAGGCCCTGAGAACCCTTTTGCGCGCATTCGTCACCGCCGCTTCCCTGGTGGCTCGTTCATGTTTGGCTGGGGTAACAACGGTCTGAACCGTGATTGCGGCGTGAAGGAGTTTGAGTGCTGGGCGGGTTACACCGGTAAGGAGTACACGTACTAGGTTATAGTGACTAGAAGTCGATGCTTTTTATTATTATTCTCAAAGTTCTTTAGCAACAAAACTATTCTTTTTCTATCTCCAATAATGGGCTACCAGCAAACTAACTCAAGGTCAACAGTAACAGTAATAGAGATTGTTCTAGTCCGCTCGGTGTACATGCTGTTATCCATCAAATAATTGATGCAGAAAAGCAGCGAAACAGCAACAATCTTTCCCGTTTGGCTCTGTGACAGTTTAAACCGTGTTTTCATGCGTTATGAACAGGGACGTAGTACCTACAGTTGTTTACTGTATTTCTGGTGGAGGTTCTTTAACGGCTTTGCTTCTTTCTCTCCTCATTTTCCCGCGCATACACACCAGCTGTACGTGTTTGTTTTCCGTTAGTCTTGCCAAACTACAGGAAAAAAATGAACACGTCAGAGGAGTCTAGGGCAACGTTGTCACAGGACGGAGCACCGTACGATCGCCGCAAATTCGTTGAAAGGATGCAACAGTATTCTGAATCTGTGACATCCTTTAGTTGGCTACTCAGTGGACCCTCAGGCTACTTTGTAGTGGAACCATCCCAGACAGCCACTGAGCCGCCTTTGTAGGCGAGGCGACTTTCGTGGTTGTTTCGCTGCTGTATTTAGAAGTTCATTTAGAGCCTTCGTGTTGAGACTTAAAAAAGAAAAAACCGCTACTACTCTTTAGATTCTCGTCAATTCACCCAAACGACAATAAAAATACTTCCACGAATGCTGAACGATTAGCAGATTTTTTTTTTCTTTCTCCTCTTTCGTCTTTCCAACTATGGTTTCACTCGATCAATTGCCAGTCATTGGTGGCGTTTTTCAAGCACAAGAGAAATATGTAAGAAAGGTAGGTGAAATCGCTCTAGCATTCTCACCATGCGGTCTTAATGCGTCTCTCTATTTCTCTTCTTCCTCTGCTAATTATTCTTTAATTATTTTCATCCAGAGTTATTGGCTTGCTAGAAGAACCATGGAGGTCAGAGACTTTATTCGGTACTTTCCCAAATCGGCTCTCAGTGCTCAGTACGTGCAGTCACTCGATAAAGCAGAGCAGCGAGACCTAGTCGTGAGCCTCGTAGATGACGCTATCTTTTGCGATTCTTGGGAGGCTTATTTTAGTTTTGCGGAGCGCAACAATGTGACTATCTCGGAAGAGGTTGCTTTGGCAGCAGTGCAAGCCGTTGGTCTCGATCCGCTGAGCGTGACGTTGTGGGTAAAGGCAGCTAACTGCTGCGGCTCCTCGGAGTCACGAATGAATTTGTATGAATTTGGTCTCTCTGTTCCTTTATACAATTGGCAGAAGCTGTACGCTGAATACCGCGCTTTTGCAGAGCAGAACGGTACGAGAGAAGTCATTGCAGAAGATGAATGTGAGCGGGTAGCAGCCGTGGCGCTTCACGAAAAGTGGCCTGATCGGTACGCACGCTTTGACACCGATGAAGAGGTCCAGAATGTCCGGCGTGCGTGGCTGGTGCACGTGGCCGTCATGATTTCCGGTCTTGACAGCGGTGTCCTCGCTAGAGACCTGCAACTTCGTCGGATCGAGTTGGCTATGCGTCAGATGTGTTGCCAGCTGCCTGCTGATGATTCATGCTGGTACCAGTACGCGTTGTTTCAGCTCCGCATTTTGGAGGACAGAGAGGCCGCCAAGAAGACCATCGAGAGTTGCCTCGCCGCGGCAGGGCCGTCGTTTGCATTGGACAACGTTGCCTCGGTCGTCTCCGCCGCGGTAGATGGGCGTAGTGGTTCCGCCGATGCCGACGCGTTGCCTGCCACAGAGGTGATGCTGAAACAGCGTTGTGCCGCTGAGAGCTTGGTGTTAAACGGTGTCACCAAGGATGGAGTCCAAACACTCCGTGCGGCTGGCAAGGCGGCGGCGCAACAGGGCCTCGTCGATTGGAAGATCTATTCGCAGTGGTGCACTGCGGAAGACATGACGGCGAACAACTCGAAGATGGCGGCAAAGGTGCTCGAAAACGGCATGGTTTGCTGCGCCCACTCTCCGTCCGATGCAGTTCTGTTGGGCAGTGAAGCGGCGCAGTACCACCTCTTGCAGCGGCACGAGCGCGAAACTCTCGGGTACGCGGAACAGCAGATCGAGCAACAGGCCGGACAGCACCATCGAGGTCGGATTCTGGCCTCTTGGAACTCCTTGGTTCGCATCGAGAGACTTTTAGGACTCAGCTTCTCCAAAGCAGCGAGGCGCCGCTCCGAATTGTTTCCTCAAGCGCCGATCCTCACGTTTCTCGAACACTGCCGCGTAGGCGACTATCTGCCCTGCAGCAAAAAGACGTTCAATTGGATTCAGTTTATCGAGGATTACAACATGGACAAGTTGTCCGTGGAGGAGACGCCCTTCCAGGGAATTGTGTCGCAGCGGAAAATGACACTCGCAGCGCGGCCACAGCCGACCGTGGAGTACGAATCTCCCGATGACACACTCTGGGAGGCATTCGTGCCGCCGGTGAACAGTCATCCGCCGCGCGCGACGGACGATCCGGACGAAGTCACCGGAGTGCGGGAGCTGCGCGGGAAGCTGGTGTACCGCGTGAAGGTGGACCCGCGAACCGCGGCGAGGTGCCGGCGGGAGGAAAGGACGCGCCGACAGACGAAGCTGGGTGTGGGGACAACGGAAGGCGGGAGTGCGCTCAAATCGATGCTGGGCAGAGTCAAATCTGTCCACCTCACCGAGTACCAGACGCGCAGGCTGAACGCGGTTTCCGCAGATTGGCTTGTGCGCCTACTGACGTCGTCCGAGTTGGATCTGGAACGCGTGCTAAAGGAACGCGCGGAGCGTAAGCAAAGCGAGGAGGATCCTCGATGGGAAGAAAAGCGGTAGCGTGGGTACAACTGGTACACCTTTTTTCGCGCACACTGGTTACCGATTGCGTTGTGTGTGCGTTCTTAGTTTTGTTTGTGTGGAGTGAACTTCTCGAAAATCCGTGTCAGTGCGAGAATAAGGAGCTCTAAGACAAATCAAAGGGACCAAATATGATAGGGGTGCTTTCTTGTCTCTAAGGAAGAGAACTGTCGAAGTAAAGTGCGGGGTTTGGATTTCACGGTCCACTCGCAACTCGGCGACGTCGTTATTTGCGCCACGAAGGATGCAAAATGGTGTTCCTCCTTTGGCAGGGCCGCGTTGTACTGTCGAATTGCTCAGGGCGTCTCCCTGTGTTGTCGTCTGGGAGTTCTTCATCGGTGTAAAATACGTTTGTTGCCACCTTCATCTTTTTCTTCCTGGCCTCTTTGTCGTATCGCTTTCCGCTTTCTTTGTCAACGTATGACAGATTAGCACTATGATGCAACAAGAGGAGGGAACGCAGGAGGCGCTGCGCGTGCTAGGACGAAACCCGTTCGAGGGCATCACCACCAAGACGCGCCTGCGACAACTGCTGCAGACCCACCAAGGGCGTGACAAGGTGTTCAAGGTGGCACAGTACCTCATCCGCATCAGGCTGTGGTGGAACTCGGTAGATTTCAACGTCAACTACATGCCCGGTGAGGAGTTCTCTCGCCTGGAGAAAAACCTCATGACAATTATCAACAGTCGTCGTATGTTCCGATTGGGCCGTTTCTTTGGTGAGTTTGTGCGGATGCGCGTCACGCTGATCAAGGCCTCGGAGCTCGTGTACATCCCCGTCAGCGGCGGCCAGTGGATTGCCCTCTTCATTCAGTGCCAGATGATTTTAGACATGATCGCTCGTAGCCTCCTCTTTGTTAAATCGCTCTTTGAGGACGTCGCGTTCCTTGTGCAAAAAGGTTTCTTTCATAGCAATGTGGCGGGCCGACTGATTTACATCGCCACCCGCTGCGGCCTTCCCGTGCTCACCATTGATCTTTTCCTCAACACGCTGCGCCTCTATCAAGGCATTCTCGACGCCTCCGACCCGGAGCCAACACGGGAGATTATGTTCTCCAAGGACAACTTCTCGCTGCTGTCCAAGTACGATCGCGTGGACAAGCTACGCCGCAAGTTAGCGTCCACCACGGACGAGAAAGAAAAGCTCAAGGAGGCGCTGAAGGCGCAGCAGGTTGGAGTGGATGGGGCGAGTAACCAGAACAACGTCTACGTCACGTCCTACGCGGAGCTGCTGTGGACCGACTTTGAGCTTCATTGGATTTGTGTCACGGAGACAAAGCTGCTGCTGGACATCTTTGTGGCCTTATCAAATTTGAGAGAGTGGAAGCTTCAGGGAGCCGTGAGTACGGCGGGTCTTCTATCGGGATTCTGTTCGGTGTACCGTGTTTGGACGTACGGCCGCTAACCCGTGACCACCATTCTGTTCTATGCTGTTCCCCTTTTCCGCCGCCACCACGACGACTTCTTTGCTTTTGGTGTCACGGGTTTTTTTTTTCTGATCAGGCATCTGTTTCTCCTCCTTGTTTTTTGTGTTCTATTAGTCTTCGAATACGCACGGGAAGCGTTCCGGCTATGCATTTATTTGTTTCCGCAGGTGCGCGAATGTGTCTTGAGTAGCTCAAGCTCTTCTATGCTGATATAGAAGTGCGACAAAAGTGCTTATAAACTTTATTCTTTCAAAAGACAAAATGTCCGAAACAAAAAAACTCTTAACATTCTCCGATATATTACGCTGCCACGATGGATTAAAGTTTTTCGCGGGTTGCATCTACAGGTCTTCGCGAGACAGCATCTGTTTGCGTGCAACAGCAGGTGCTCCTCTTCTTTTTCTCCCAACAGGGCGTCTCTTCGTGCCCCGTTTAATAACCGCACCGGATATAGCACGGTGATGAGTCTGAGGTTCGTTTCACCTTTTTCTTCTGCCATCTCCTCCTTTTGGCGTGTCTAAGCCACGTGGAGCGCCCGTCTTTGCAAAGGGCAGTCGAGATCACTTTCGTCTTCCTTCCACATTTAGGTCCTCTGCTTGTGCTTAGCGTCTTTTCTCTTTTCGGATAATTCTACGCAGCTTTTGCAATGAACAGTCTTTTATTGGCGTTTCTCTTTTTCTTTACTGCCGCCTTTGTGCTGCGGTGGACGAGATTGTCCAACCTGCGAGGCGCCGCTGTGCGCGGCGACGTGCTCGTTGTCTTTGCGCACCCCGATGACGAAGCTATGTTCTTCACACCGCTGCTGACGTCCCTGCGCACCCGCAACGTCGGCGTGCACTTTCTCTGCCTCTCCAACGGCAACGTTGACGGTCTCGGAAAGGTGCGCGAAAAGGAACTTGTCGCCAGCGGCGCCTTCTTCGGTGTGCAGCGGCGGAACATCAAAGTAGTTGACCGTTCCGAGTTGCAGGACGGAATGCGAAACGCGTGGAGCACAACCGTGATACGAAAAGAAATTGAGTCCTACATGCAGAAAGCTGGCAACATCAGCACCATCGTTACCTTTGACAAATACGGCATCTCAGGCCACCCCAACCACGTTGCCGTGCACAACGGCGTGCGCGACCTCAAAGAGAGCATGCCACCGGGCATCATTTACCTGCAGCTGCGAACGCGCAACCTTCTTATGAAATATATCGGTCCGTTGGCAGCCTTTTCCTATACAACGTTCGCAGCGACCTACGTTAGTCGGACAAACTTTGCAGCTCTTATACACCCCGCGTCATTCTGGGCCAGTATGGCAGCTATGCAGCGTCACGCGTCCCAGCTCGTTTGGTTTCGCTATTTGTTTGTGTTATTTTCGTCCTATACGTATGTCAACGAACTGGAGGAGCTGTAGGGCGGCGGCTGTTGCCCGTTGGAGAGGCTGCGAGCCCCTCAGGACTGTGGATCGTTGGGGAAGCGATCACGGGAATCGGCTTGTTTGACCTTACCAGCGCATTTTTTGGATGCGTGTTTGTCCTTCGCTGTTGTTACGTTCCTGTGCCCGATCAATTACTCAAGAGATATCCCTTCGACTATACATATCGTCTTCAACAACCATCATCAAAAAGGTTTTGAAAACCTAACGGCTTCTTACTTCAACGGTGATGACGTATTCCTCAACAATAGCGTTCGATTTATTCTGCTGAAGCTTGCCGATTGCTTTGTTAAAGGAAACAGAGGCATCACGCAATCAATATCGCCTGTTGCTTAGTGTGAGATTTTAATGGGTACACATGCAAGGACCTCCGCCTTTGTTGCACGCAGAGCTGCGCATCGTATGGCAGAGACTTAACCTGGCGTGCACCTTCAAACGGCACTCCATCACTGCAATCTCATTTTTCCTTCTTGAAGCTTCGTTGATGTTTGCAGAGACCCGAAAATGAAGATCCCACTGTCGCGTCGCCCACCCACTGCAGTATTTCAACCGCCATCAAGCTGGCGCGTAGCCTACAAGCGTATTGGAGAGTACAGACATTCGCTCCCCAAACTGGACGGCGATGATCCGTCTTCGTGGTGGCGCGGCGAAAGTGGCGACCCAGAGACACGGCGCTTCCACATGCTTGTTGGTTTGATGCTGAGCGCTTTGGCAAGAGAGACGACGTGTGCGCCGGTAATGAACAGCTTAATTCAAGATGGACTCACCCCGCAAAAGGTCCAGTCGATGGGAGAGGAGAAGCTACGAGAGCGCATCAAGACCGTCAACCTCTGCAACAACAAGGCGAAGCATATCGCACAAACTGCCGGCATCATCTTGCGTGACTACGACGGCAAGGTGCCGCGCAAGTACGAGGAGCTCATCGCCCTTCCCGGTGTCGGTCCGAAGATGGCCAATTTGTTCTTCTCAGTTGCGGACAATCGTTTAGTCGGGATTGGCGTGGACACGCATGTGCATCGCGTTTCGCAGCGACTTGGGTGGGTGCCACCGACCGCGAAGACGCCCGAGGACACTCGCAAGTGTTTGGAGTCGTGGCTTCCCCGCGAGCATTGGGCTGACCTCGACTTTGACTTTGTGACGTTGGGACAAGACTTCTGCCGCGCGAAATATCCGAAATGTGAGGTTTTCTGCGTGCAAGATCTTTGCCCGCACGGGCAACGCCTCAAGAAGCCTTACGTAGTAGGTTGTCTCGTTTGCGCTGTCTAGTGCTTCTTGTCGTAAGCGACGCCCGTCTTGCGCGTCTATTTTATTATTGCCTTTCCTTCGGGCGTTCTTTATTTGCTTTTGCTGGGACGCCTACGGTGCAAAGAAGAGCGTTGAATGCACAAATCGCAGCACAAATGGGAAGGCAAGAAACAGCTGTTCTGTTTTTGACGTCTTTGACGCATGAACACGGCATTGCAAATCAGTAAGGCGTACTTGTTAACTCGAGCATTAACGCGATCAAATTCCTGCGCTATTTTTTCTGACTGGGATAGTCCACATTTGCAATTGGCGGACGTTCTCTAAATGCACCGTCTCTGCGGGCTCTCATCGTCGGGTGTCTCACACTGTGCTTCTCTACAGTTGCTCATTCGTTGTCCCAACTTCTCCCGCTCTCCTCGATCTACTGTGCAAACTTTGAATGTTGCAATTTGACTTGCTCGTCAGCCGGGAGTACGGAGCCTCTCTCGTTCGCCATTTCCCTAAGTAGCAACAGAGAAGCAGATCTTCATCATGAAACGGATGGCGTTTGTTCCTCCGTCGGACTGGGCCAAGCTCTACGCCAGGCTGGAGGACTACCGAATGACGTTGAAAGCTCCTGTGGACACCATCGGGTGCCACATGCTGCGCGACCGGACCGCGTCGAAGGAAACGCAACGATTCCACACGTTGGTGGCGCTCATGCTCAGCGCGCAAACAAAAGACGGCGTGACGGCGGTCGCAATGCAAACACTGATGCAGCGCGGGCTCACACCGCAGTCGGTCCAAGCAATGACGGAATCAGAGCTGGACTCCTGCATATGCAAAGTTGGTTTCCACAACACAAAAGCAAAGCATATTAAACAGGTAGCGGACATTATTGTGAGGGATTACAACGGCAACGTGCCGCGAGAATACAGCGAGCTGATCGCCTTTCCAGGTGTTGGACCGAAGATGGCGAATTTATTCTTTCAAGATGCAGATCATCGCATCATCGGCATCGGTGTGGACACACACGTGCATCGCATCTCCCAGCGCTTCGGCTGGGTTCCCAGCACTGTGAAGACGCCAGAGGACACGCGCAAGGCCCTCGAGTCGTGGCTGCCTCGCGAGCACTGGGGCACCGTTAACCACCTGCTGGTGGGTCTCGGGCAGACAATCTGCACCCCACTGCGTCCCAAGTGTGACGCGTGCAAGCTGAGCGACGTCTGCCCCAACGCGTTCAAAGAGACGAAAGCTGCGGGTGAACCGAAGCTGTCGACGCTGAGGTCTCCCAAAAAGAAGCCACGAGCGGCCGCTGGACCATCCGATGACGTTGCCGAAAACCCAACGCGAAAGAGAGAGAAAAGATGAAAAGGAAGCGAAGCAAGACGCGCTGCCGTTTCGCTCCTTCGTGTGTGTGGCCGCTCAAAACGATCGACGAAGTGGGCGTTGAAAGACGCTTGCGTTTGTTGCTTCTGTCTCTTCACATCTGCTCCACACACGGCGTTCGCGGCTGGAGTGATACTCACTCCAAGCAGGGCACGGCACTTATTTAGAGTACTACAATTTCTTGTTTCTGCCCTTATTCGTATGCGTGGCCGGCCGCACGAGGTCTCTTCACACAACTACCTGTAAACGAGACGAATAATAGCAGCAGCAAGGAAATAGAGGAGAAATCCATGTTCCGCGTTTTACGCGCTGTGCCGCCCTCGCGACTTATTTTTTAATAAAATGGTGGTTCTTCCGGCGTCTTCCATTGTCCTTCCCTTCTCTATTTTAAAGCGAGAACAGCGCTTTTCAGTTTGTGATTTGAGCCTTCATCTACGTTGATTTCCCCCTTTCCACGCTTCCCCTTTCTTTATGTCTCTTCACCTCTTCCACATCACATAGATAACGCAAGCCTCCCACTCACTTTCAGCTATCCAGCTTTTCACCGTCCGCCCTCTTTACTTCCGTATCAAGAATCGACGCCAGCGTCCCGGAAACGGAAACAGCTCATCTTTTACCTTTTCGCCCCAGCCGTTCGCAGCAATGTCGTACCCGTCTCCCTTCAGCCGCAATGTTTACATTGCCAGCCTTCCGGAGGACTACACGGAGAAGGATCTCCTGGACCTCTTCTCCCCGTACGGCCGCGTGATCTCCTGCACCCTGAAGTACGACAAGGACACTGGCCTGTGCCGCGGCTACGGCTTCGTGCTGTTTGAGAATGAGCAAGATGCGTTGAACGCCGTCATTGCGTTGCAGGGTCACTCCATCCGGAACACGCGTGTCCAGGTCCGCCTGGCTCGCCCGGAGGCTTCTGCGAAGAAGATGTACCCCGCGATGATGCAGCAGCAGCTGATGAGTGCGTGCATGCCGTACCAGCCGGTCTACGTCATGTATGTGCCGTCCCCGATGTACTCCCAGCAGCAGTCGGCGGTGCAGGGTTAACGAGTGCTTCATAAATTGCTTTAAAATTTTATCTTTTCTTTTCCGACGCCTTGCACGGACGAATTCGCATAAAGTGACGATTCTGAACGGCAAGGGAAGGCTCTGGAGAGAGAAGACCAACCACAAGCAACAACCTCAACAAAAAAAAACCCTATGCTTTATAATTTCTTTTGTACCTACAATATATAAATATATAAATATATATTTATATATTTTTTTTTCTCAAAAAGAAAACAGAACTTAGTGAATTTAGGCTTCGATTCTCCAACTAACTTCAACTACTTTTCGCTTATCTTACGTTATTTCAAATACCCCTTTATTTCAACTCTGACTTACACTGCCGCAGTGAAAATAGAGAACACAGTTTTGTTGACAGGAAAAAATTTTTTTTGACCAAGGAAGAAAACAGCAGTTACCTCACAGAAGTTTTTACCTCTGGCGGAGGCCACCTCGCACTCTGACGTCAAGTAAACACGAAGACAGAACGCAGTAAAGCAACAACAACACTACGGCGTTTTTCGTTTTCCCCGGAAAAATCAAAGGAATAACCGAGCTTTGCAAATTCCCAAAAAGAAAATAATGAAAAGTGAAAAGAGCCGTCTGTATTTCCGTCGTTCTCGTGTTTCTATCGAAATGGCGAGGGTGCAGAGGCGCCCGTACCATAATGTACACGTGGAAGCAGAATACAGAGAACACGTTGCCACTCATATAACCCATATATACTTTATCTTTCCTCTTCGCATTTCAGTGGGAATCAGGTTCATAATTGCGCTCTCTTCGTTTCTCATTTTCTTGCTTATGCTCCTTCCTTTTGCTCTAAAGCGCTATTTTTACTATTATTATTATTGTTTGATCTCTCTAAAGGTATTGACAGCCACTTCATTCTTCGGAAAAAGAAAAGACATCTCTGTTCTTAAAGTCAAGGGGAGGATGCGGTGCGCAGACCTGTTTGTGCTTTTTGGGCTTCTTGGCCCATCTATCGCAGCTGCGTGTGTGTCTGCAGTGCAAAGGAGTTTACAGACGGGTCGCTGCGCTGCGGCATCACATCTTGGCGTCAGAGCAAGGTATGCTCCTCTGCACATGCGTGCGTGGTGACGTAAACTTTCGCACGTTGCCAAGCACACGTACGTAACTGTTTACTGGAGAATATTAAAAGATGAAAGGAGTGCTTGGGTTTTTTTCGCCGCACGTGCTCCTGCTTCCCCCTTTCTACGGACTATCTCTTTTTGCCTCTTTGTGAATTCTGTCACGTTTCTTCTTCTTCGTTGTCACACGGTTGTGGTGTATCATCCATCATAAACATCTCAGTTTTTCGCTGTTTTGCTGGCATCGCTTGCAGAACACCTCTGCAGAAACGCGAGCAGGTCCACACGTTAACTTTTTAATCCCGTGTGTGCGTGTGCGTGTGCGTGTCTGTGGCTGCAAAACATGGGCCCAAATCGCCAAAGAAAGCCGCAGAGTGGCGGCCGAGGCGGCCGAGGACGTGGCCGGGGGGCCGCCCCTGCACCGGCGCCGGCCAAAGCGACGCCGTCCATGATCACCAACGCCGGTCGCGATTTAATTGTGGATGTTCTGCACCACGCTGCGAGTGGTGGCAGCGTGCCGGTGCCAGAGAAGCACTTTGACGCCAAAATCGGCTCCCGCATCACTTTTCAGCGCAACTCGCCGCTGACGCCGTCGGAGATCCTCCAGCGTCTCTACGAAGGCCTTGGATTTCCACGCGACCTCGTGACGCAGTATTTGACCGACCTCGCCGAAGCCAACGAGGTGCCTGCCTTCTCCGACGTATCGGAGCTGCTAGACGAAACGGGCGCCTTCCAGCCGTTCTTAGTTCGAAGCAGCTTTGAGCTTTTCAACTGCATGACGTGGTTTTCGCGTGAGGAGACCGACGACAAGATCACCCCTGAGGAAGGCGACGCGATGCTGGAGGAGGAGATGACTACGGTGGAGAGTCTCTTCAGCGACAGCTTCCTGGGGCGCAGCCACTTCGACGATGGCGACACCGAAGACCGCGAGGTCTACTTCTGCTTCCGCACCGCCGCGGACAAGCAAGTCCTAATTGTCCTCCGCTTCCCTGACTTCTACCCGGCAGAGACGCCCTCCGTCCACATTCAACCGCTGCGCTCTGGCACGACGGACGCGGCGCCGAGTCTGGTGGTCGCGCCCTCGTGCACCAAGGACATCTCCGCCAGCAACCGGCGGGCCATCATGGACGCGGCGGTGAACGCCATCAACGGCTTCGTGGGCACTGGCTGCCTCCTGGCCCTCGTCTCCGCCATTCACGGCGCTGTCACCTCTCAGGAGGAATCGCAGCCGGCCTCCCCGACGCCGCAGCAGGACCGCGCAGCAATTCTGAAGGAGCGGGCAGAGGCACAGCAGCAGCGCAAGGCCTTCATGAGTGCGCTGACGGGCAAACACGACGGCAGCAAGAACGACGCCGATGACAACGAGGAACAAGACCGCTTCATTCAGGTGTCGATGCCGGAGAAGGTGGAGCTGGCTACCGTCGACGCGGCCAGCATCATCCGCGACACACAGCGCCGGGAGTTTCTGCTGAAGGATGCTGCGCTCGACGCCACCCTGAAGGCGTCGTGGCAGAAGCTTCGGAAGGAGGGGACGCTGCGCAAGTCGCGCGACTCGTTGCCGGCGCACAACGTTCGTGAGACGCTGCGCAGCGCGTTGAAGCAGCACAATGTCGTTGTCATTGGCGGTGAGACGGGCAGCGGCAAGACGACGCAGATCCCGCAGTTCCTGTACGAGTTCATGTGCGAGGAGGGCAACGGCAGTGCGGCGAATATTCTGTGCACGCAGCCGCGGCGTCTCGCCGCCACCTCCGTCGCGCTGCGCGTGGCCGAGGAGCGCGACGAGGCGGTGGGCGGCACGGTCGGCTACAGCATCCGCCTCGAGAACTGCGTGTCGAAGAAGACGCAGATCACATACCTCACCACCGGCATCGTGCTGCGGCGGCTGCAGACGGACAAGTTTCTTGGTCGTGTGAGCCACGTTGTGGTGGACGAGATCCACGAGCGTGGCGTCGACACGGACTTCTTGCTGATTCTCCTGCGTGATTTGGTGCGGCGCAGGACGGATTTGAAGGTGGTGCTGATGAGCGCCACGATGGACTCCGAGCTCTTCGCCCGCTACTTCGACGGTGCCCCGGTCATCTCCATCGCCGGCCGCACCTTTCCGGTGAGGGTGATGCACCTGGAGCAGATCATTCCAGAGGTGCAGTACACCCTCGAGGACGCCTCGCCGTACGAGAAGATCAGCGGGGACAAGGAGACGCGTCGCCGCAACACGCGCAAGAATGTGCTGAACCTCGACCTGGAGGACGTCGAGGAGGACACGGAGCGGGAGAGGGAGCAGCAGAAGCTGGCCCGCGTGGTGAAGGCGTCGCCCAAGACGCTCGACATTCTTGCCCGCATGAACTTCGATGTCATCAACTACGAGCTTATAGAGTACATCGTGGAGTACATCGACAACGCCCTCCGCATTCCTGGCGCTGTGCTGGTGTTCCTGCCCGGCATGGCGGAGATACAGCGGTGCATGGAGCAGCTGTCCTACAATCCCCGTCTCGCCAAGGCGTGTCTCTTTTACAACCTTCACAGCTCGTTGGGTTCATCAGAGCAGCAGGGGGTGTTCCGCAAGCCGCCGCCCGGCAAGCGCAAGGTTATTCTGGGCACCAACATCATGGAGACCTCCATCACCATTGACGACGCCGTGTTCGTGATTGATACCGGCAAGGCGAAGGAGAACCGCTACAACGCTCGCAAGAGCCTCTCGGAGTTGGTCACGGTGAACATCTCCAAGGCGAACTGTCGCCAGCGACAAGGTCGCGCCGGTCGTGTGCAGGAGGGCTTCTGCTTCCGCCTCTTCACGGGGGCCCAGTTCGACGCCTTCGAGGACCACCAGCTCTGCGAGATGCACCGGGTGCCGCTGGAGAGTCTCATCTTGCAGATTTACGCTCTCCACCTCGGCGACGAGGTCGAGTATCTGCAGAAGGCCCTCTCCCCACCGGAGGAGCGCGCCATCCACAGCAGCGTCAAGGTGCTCACGACGCTCGGGGCGTTGACGGCCGAGAAGCGTCTCACCTCTCTGGGGCAGCACCTCGCGAATCTACCGCTGGATGTGCGGGTGGGCAAGATGATCATCCACGGTGCACTGCTGCAGTGCATCGACCCGGTTCTGACCATGGCCGCCTGCCTCGCCTCCCGCTCTCCCTTCATCGCCTCCATCGACTTCCGCACCGAGGTGGAGAACATGCGCCGCGCCTTCGCCGGGGAGACGCTGTCCGATCAACTCGCGTCGTGGTTCGCGTACAACAAGTGGGCCACGGCGGTGCAGCATCAAGGCGCCGGCGCCGCGCGGAAGATCTGCCAGGAGTGCTACCTGTCTCCCGCGGCCCTGCAGCAGATCCAGTCCACGAAGCGGCAGTACGAGCGCTACCTCGTCGAGGCGGGCTTCATCGACAACGCCAACCGCAGCCGCGTCTCGCCGAACAAGTTTGTTTTCCCGCCCTTCACGACGATGGACGATCGCGTGTTTGAGGCGGGCGGGCCGCTCTTCAACGACAACTCGAGCAGCAGCCGTTGCATCCTGGCATGCCTCGTGGCGGGGCTGTACCCGAACGTGGCCCGGCTGCGGGTGCGGCGCGGACCGAAGGGCGGTGGTGGTGGTGGTGGGCCGGGCCACAGCTTCGGCGGTCGTCCTGCCGTGAAGTTCAGCACCTTCGACGGCTCAGAATGCCTCATCCACCCATCCAGCGTGGCAGGGAAGGAGACGTCGTTCAGCTCCCCGCTTGTCGTCTACGTGGACAAGGTCAAGACGTCCGCCACCTTCTTGCGCGAGGTCTCCGTGGTGGCCCCCCTCCACGTCATTCTTTTTGGCAGCGGCAACTTGGAATATTTGCCGAAATACGAGGAGCTGTGCGTCGATGAAATGACAGCCTTCAAGTGCAGACAGGACGACGCAACGCTCCTGACGCACCTCAAGACACAGCTGGACTCTGCGCTGACACAGAAGATCAACGACCCGTCCAAGTCGTGGGAGTCGATCAGCAGCGTCGTCGTGCGCGCGATTGTGAAACTGTTGAAGGAAGACGGCGGCCGTGCCGGGGCTCTTACCATCGTCGACCGCCGGCAGCCACGCGCGCCGTTGACGGAGCCGCTCGTACCCGACGCCCCCGCAGCCGTCGCGGCTCAGCCGACCGTCCCGGACGACCAGCCTTTCAAGACCAACAAATCGTGTTTCCTGTGCGGCGAGACGGGACACGTCTCGCGGTATTGTCCGCACAACAGCGCGCACAGCAAGGGCGGGCCGCCGGTTCGCTGCTTCATTTGTGGTCAGTGGCATTTCCCTCAGGACTGCACGCTCGTGAAGCCGCTCAAGCGGTAGCGTAAAAATGTACGTAATGTGGGTGTATCGATGCGGTGCGCCAGCAGCTATTGGCTTTAAATAATTTGCTTCTTATTTCCGCTTTTGGAGTTTTCGGGGGCAGCGTTACAATGCCTTAATAACAGGGGCTTGCCATGAACATAACTGCTTCTTTTTTGTTTGCTGCACAAAAGAACCATTCTGGCGCCACCTGAAGAAGCCGTAAGAGCCGAATTGTGTCGATGCGTGTTTGACGATTCGCGGAGATTTGTTCTTGGTCAGTTTTGTCCGATGCGGCGCTCAGCTACTCCGGGAAGACGGAGAGCATCTTCTCCTCTTGCGCCGCGCACATCACTTCCGCGGTTTCTTTTAGCAAACATGAACACACGCACATCACTCCTTTCCACTTCTTCTCCTGCTGCTCTCTGCCGTTCCTTCAACCGCCGCCGTTTACCTCGGGTGTGCAATTCGCCTATAAAGACTGGCATTACCGTTTTGTCTTGCTCCTCATCTTCGACAAGCGCCATTGTGCCGTCAATTTTTCTTGTGAAATTCGCGAACTCGCACAACACCTCACACGCGCACCTCCTCTGTTTCCCTTCCACGAACACACCACGCAGCGTGATCCTCTTTCGTTGACGTCGTCTTACGTTCACGGAAACACACACACACGCACATTTCGCTCTTCGTTGTGGTTGACGCAGTTCGCCGTGCATTATTTTTTCCTCGTTTCGTCTCGTTTCACCGCCTCTTCGCTTTTACTTTTCCCCTTTCATTGCGCGTGTGTGACCGTCTTTGCGCGTTGCGCACCTTCACCGTAGACACGTATCCCCACACGCTTTTGTACGTACGCCAGTTTTTATTTCTCTTCGTTTTCTGGCCCCCACCTCTCTCTCTGCGCCGGTGCCGCCAATTCATTCTTCAATACGTTTCTATTTTTCGCTGTTGTCCAAATCTGAACTTCACTGCATTTTATTTCTTCTTCTCTTTTCGTTCGTTTCGTTTTCGTTTTCGTTTTCGTTTTCGTTTTCGTTTTCGTTTTCGTTTTCGTTTTCGTTTTCGTTTTCGTTTTCTGTCGTCGCGCCGTCGCGTCTCGCGATGATCAGCACGGCGATTTTCCCCCGGAACGCGAGTGCCTTTACGGCGGGGCAGAACCGCAATGTGTACGTTGCCAGTCTGCCGATGAACTTCGACGATCAGGAGCTGCACAACCTCTTCTCCCCTTATGGTCGCATCATTTCGGCACGTATCATGCGGGCGAAGAAGTCGCACCTGTCGAAGGGGTATGGCTTTGTCATGTACCGGGAGGTGAGTGCAGCCGAGCAGGCTATCCAGGGGCTGCACGGCCGCGTCGTCGGGGGCTCCCGCATCCAGGTCCGGTGGGCCAGCGCGGACGCCTCCACGACGTTTAGTAAGGTGTCGCACACCCCTGCGCTCCCGAGCGTGTCGACGCCGGCGGCGAGCGCGGCTGCCGCCATCACCACGACCGCGACGGCGGCTGTCCCAAACGCGCACGTGGTGTCCATCGCCACCAATCCATACACTCCTCAAATCCAGTCACAGGCGTACATGCTTATTGCGCCGACGATGCAGTACGAGCAGCAGCCACCGCCGCAGCCGGGAGCGACGACCTTCGCGCTCCATCAGAACTACGGCGCCCTCTTGAACTCACCGCTGGTGGTGGCAGCGAACAGCGGTGTAATGCAAGCTGCCTTTGCGCCGCAAAGTCCGCTGCAGCCGATACTGCCGCAGCTCTCCTCGTCACCGCCGCAACAGCCGATGCACCTCATGGTGCTCCCGAATGGTGAGCGGCACATCGTGCAGTTCAATCAGCTGTCTTTTCAAAACATCTAAGACGCAGCCGCCACCGCGTAGGTGTGCACAGCGTACACACTCCTCCGTTTTTGCGCGCAGGCGTGTGTTTCGCCTTGCGAAGCACCACAACTGGTGGCAGGCAAGACGCGCATTATCACTGGCGTGTAGGTTCGCATCTTTCTCTTCACTCGAGGTAAATCGCCTTCTACGACGTACATCCAAACGTGCTTTCTGTGTGCGGCCAATACGCTTGTGATTGATGAAAGCCTTTTTTTTTTCCTGTTGGAGTGGGCAGTAGACTCGCCTGTGTGAGGAGGCAGCGCCTCTCCAAACAAAGAAAAAGGAAGGATGCCAAAAAGGGAAAACCAAAACAACCTCTTCGCACGTCGGGCATTCATCAGAGCCGTTAAAGCTGATCGACAACGACACATAATCCGAAAAGCAGGTCTTTTACCTTTTTGTTTCTCTCACTTTTCTCTTTTCCACCCTTTCTACGGTAGTGTGCTTGTAGGAGTATTTTTGTTTTGTGTTTTTTTTTTCTGTTCTTTATCTGTGTTTGCGTGTGTACAGAGCGCACAGGCATCACACATACACACACACTCTTTTCATCTTTAAAGGAAAAAAGAAATCGTATCGAATGGCATGTTTGATCTGCAGTTGTCTCTGTCGCAACTCGACAGTCACAAAGTGTTTCCATTTTTCTTTCTTCACTGTTGGGTGTTATTCTCACCCGAAAACGCCCTCGCAATGTGTGATAAGAGACACACTTTATCTCGCCGTTATACAACCTCTATTATTTCTATTCTACAGATAGCTTCATAAACTCTGTTGTGGAAATGGAGAATACTGAGACAGAGAAAATCTTTTATTTTCTAAACTACCGTGCTTTCTCCCTCTTATAACTTTGTTGTACTCCTCAAGAAGGCCTGCGACATCGGTTTTCCTCCCCTAACACGCTTTACTGTAAATATTCTAATGTTTCTTTTAAAACTGTTCACGCAGCACAACGAAGCTCCTTTTCTGGTGTTGTTGTCGTGAAGCACAAGTATAATTTGTTTCGTGCAAGTGTTATATTTACGGCGCTGCTCGTTTTCTTCCGGCAAGCATAAGAATTAAATATGTATAACGTGTTCTTCTTTTTATTGTTTTCTCTTCCGTTTTAAAGCTTCTTCACTTCTCCGTGTAGTCGCGTGTTATACTTGCAAAAAAAAAGTCCAAAAAAACGTATGATCACATCACATCAACGTTCTCCTGTAGAAGGAGACGATCAGTTTTTTTTCTCTCCTTTTTTATGCCTCGTTTAGACGCCGTTTTGGTGTTCACTCTTCACTTTCTCTATCATCGTCGTACGTCCGTGCGAAACAGTTCATTCCCGGTTTTACGTTTGTTATTGCTGGATGTTCCTTGTAGATGTCGAATGAACAGAAGACTTGTGTTGGGAGCACAAAGCCGAAGCTACGTGTAGGAGAAAAACGATCGGTACAACTTGTCAGATGCTGACCTCTTCTCAGCGAAACAATGTGTGTCAGCGCTGATGTTTCCCGACGTCAGTACAGTGAGCTGTTTCTGTTTTCGATGATATGAGAGTCTTTTTCTTTTCTTTAGCAGTTTGATTTCGACTTGTTGCCAGATCTTGTTTCTTTTTCCTTCCTCATTGAGGTACTCCTTTATCTTCGTGCATTCTTCCTTCTCCTGTTTTTCTTCCTTTGTTGTGTTCCTTAAGGCTCAATTTCAAAGGCTCCCGCTTCCCTTTCTCTGTTGTTGCTGTGTTCTCTGTGTGCGCGACGTCACGGCCTATTTTTCTGGGCTCTCCCCCCTCGTCCCCGCTTCTGCCTTGTATAACATCGGCGACGAGTGTAATGATCAAAGACGAAGAAGAACGATGCTTGCCACTTTCCGTAGTTCTATATACTTTGATCTACCACGATGCCCTTCTCAAAATACTCTCTCCTTCTCCTTTCGCCAATGCGGTTAATTTGCTTTCCCTAGTTTCCAGTCGCTTCAACTATAATGCACGTTATATAACTCTGGCGAATCGTGCGTACACTGATGCACGATGCCTTTTCTGTTGTCTCTTTTTTAATAGCGGTTTTGCTTTCTTTCTTCTTCTTTTTTTTTGTTTCGTTAGTTTTGATTTTCGCTGCCGATCGGATTGTGCACGATCTCGGCAGCGCGGGTTCGCCTAGCGGAATGACGCGCGTGAAGGCAGAGAGCTGTGGAAACAAACAAACAAACAAAAAAAGGCTTTAAAAGTCTTGCCGTTTTTTCCTTTTCCTGTGCGCCAGATGTGGTGGATACACCGATATATATATATTTATATTTATGTGTTTTCCCTCTTAACGGTTTTATTTTCCAAAACAAAAGAGAACAACCGCACCGAAAGCGAAAAACGAGTGGTACGGTGTTAATGGTTGGATTGAGCGCATTTAAGCTTAATACGTTTTACTATTATTATTATTATTATTATTATTATTATTATTATTATTATTATTATCAGTGCTGATCCAGTTCTTTGAGCTGCATGCGATGGGAAGATGTTCCTGATCCACTCCCGTAGGAGAAACCACAGAGAGCAGCTCTCCTTTTGGGCTTTTTCTTTTTGCTGTCCTTTTCTTTTCATGCTCGTTCGAGTTTATTTGATTGTTTCCTACTCTCTATATGTTTTCTTCTCTCTCCCCCTCCCCCTCCCCCTTCCTATTCCATTCACTCTTGTCCTTTTTTTTTTCTTCTCTTCAGTTTCTATGTAACAAACTTTTTTTTTGTTATTGTTGGTGTGGGTGTCGAAGGTGTGATTTACGTGAAGATCCAAACAACGTGTCTCACACGACAAAGGACGTCATTTGAAGGAAGCACGGACTTCGGCACCGACAGTGCAGTGATAGTTTAGATGAGGTGAGAGTTTGATGACTAGCACCGTTTTTCTGTGAGCCAACGAAGAAGGGAGGAGTGTAAAGGCCCGGGATGCCCCAACTCCCTCTTCGCTGCTTCGACGCACACACAGGAATGCCTAGGTGCTTGCACCTACCAGCAGAGTAATTGCTGTTTGTGCTGTTCGACTTTTTTACGTTAAGTGCAGGATGTTTTGTTGGTTTCTCGTACACTGCTGTGATGTAAAATGCTTTGCCTTGCTCTAAGGTTCACCGCGAGCGCTTTTCTCTTCTTCTTTTTCTTTCATTTTTATTTTCATCTTCTTCAATTCCCTTTAATATGAAACGTAAAACCTATGTAAGCACTTCTGGGGTTTTCTTCTCCGAGTAATACGACGTATTTCTATCTTTTTTTTTCCCCTTTAATCACTTCGCTGACGAACGTAAACGAACGATGTTCGGAGAAGCTCCTCTCTCGAGCTCTACGTTGCGTTATTGCTCCAACCTCCTACTCGCGCTGTACTCTTTCGTCTGCTGATGTGCGAGGCTACGCAATACCACGTCTGCAGCGACGCATCACGTTGACACGTGTACGTTAAACGAAGTTCTTCGTGTTGGCGGTTTTTTCTTTTCCTCTCAGCGGGTGTCGTTATGTTCTTCTCCGTGCCTTCCTTCTCGGGTCTCGTGCGAGGCGTGGTGCTCGCCGGCGCAATTGTCCCTGACGTGTGCCGGCGCGCCCCATCACGGAGGGGAGCGTCGAGGAAAGGGGAAAAAACGGACGACGCGCGCGGCACGTACCACGAGTCAGAGAAGGCACAGCCGTACTGCACCGGTGGTGAAGCTAAAATGTGAGGCTCGTCAGAGGACGGCAGCTCGGAGCAGCACTATCAGTGACCGTCTTTTGGTGGTGTTTGATCACTCGAGACCAAAAAAGATAATACCTACAGAAATCTCCTAATAAAGCACGGCGAGCACAGCAAAAGAAGCACACCTGTTTGCTGAATCTACTTGGTTCTTTGGCTTCTCTTTTCTCTTTCAATCTCGGGACCACACATGCACATACGCGTGTTTGTTTCTCTCTCTAGTTCGGTGAACAACAATTTCTATTCCTCACCCTCCTCTCCCTCTCTCCTCTTCTTGCTCTCTTTGCTTTGGGCGGCTCTGCTCACTCGCTGCGTTGTGGCGTCGCCGCTTTCGTTCTTCTTTCGCCCCGCACCTCCGCCGCGCATTTCAATGCGAACGTTTCTTGAATGCGTCTCCCCCCGGCTGCAAAACCCTCAGATTTGACGATTCCCTCTCTCGTTGCTCGCCAACAATAACCGTCTGCTGTTCAACCCAACGAACAATAAATATCTCTTTTCTTTCTCTTCTCTTCATCGTATAGTCTGAAGATTGTACCCAAACACCCACACCCACGCACACACGCACACACAGTACCACACATCGCCATGACTCTGAGCTTCGACATTCTCGCCGGCAACAACGCCAACTGGGGCTTCGATGCCTTTTCCCTCGCCGGGGAGCCGCCGACGGTCCCCACGCTGTCCGCCGGAACCGCCGCTGCCCACCAGCGCATCTCCTCCGAGAACACGTGGACGACTGCGAGTGCCACCACGCCGGCGCTGTCGCTGCGAGGCTTCTCTGCCTCCCAGCGGAGTATCGCCGATCCAAACCTGGCCGGCAACGACAACGACGAGAACATCTCGCCCATGAAGAACGACTCGCTGTGCGTGACGCTGCAGGCGAGCGACCCAGCCGCGCGGGCCTTCGACAGCAACCTCTACGTCGCCTCGCTGCCGGACTGGTTCACCGATGCCGACCTCCACGAGCTGTTCAAGCGCTTCGGCCCTATCCTGTCGGCCAAGGTCATGTGCCACAAGGGCACGCACCACTGCAAGGGCTACGGCTTCGTGCTCTTCCAGCGCGTCGACGACGCCGCCATGGCGCGGTCGGAGATGATTGGACACGTCGTGGGCGGCAGCAGAATTCAGGTGCGCCGTGCGCGGTCTGCGGCCAGTGCGCCACTCGGCGACTGCGCACCTTCTGCCGCTGCCGCCGTCGGTGTTGGGGCTGGCGCGGCCCTCGTCGAGCCCCCGCGTGCGGCGCTGCAGTCGCCTCCCGGCAGCGGGTCGCTGAACGTGTCGCCGCACTTCATTCCGGCCAATCCGCAGCCCTTCCCCTCTCTCTACTCCGCCACGCCGACGTACTTGGTGGCGAACGGCGGCAGCAACCAACCCCGGCACCCGGCGCAGACAATGCTGGTGGCCATCCCGAGTGGACGCGGTGTCGTGCAGGGCCCCGACAACGTCGTGTACATGGTGTTGACTTCTCCTCAGATGCCGGCGGCCAACGTCATCTTTTGAGCTTTAAAAAGAAGAGGGTTTTCCCCTCTTGTAGGCCAACTGCATCTTTCGCCTTCCCCTCTTTTCTCCCTCCTTTTCTCGATTCACTGGACTTCAGCCCCCCTATTACTATTACTATTATTATTGTGATTCGGAACTATAAAGTTAAATATATAATCTTTCTTCACGTGCTCTCCTACCTTTCGATTACGTTCTCTACTTTCTTCTCTCTCCTCCAGCTCTATTCCCCCTTTCAGTTTTTCTAAAGATTTATCCATGAAGTTTATCTTTTCAGTGTACGTGTTCTTTGTGTACTCGTTTGCTGCTGTACTCCCGCCATGTCATATCGCGTACACAGCGCGTGTTTTTGTTTTGCTCCTTTGTATTACGATTGTCCCCCTCTCTTTTCGCGGTTGCTCTTGACGTTTTCATAGGGAAATCGCCCTCTCGCGCATGTCTATACAAGAAGCCCTGTGAGCTTTCTGAAGGAGGAAGCGGCTGTGATACCTACCGTTTGTGTGTGTGCGTGTGTAACTGTGAAGCGTTTTTTTTTCTCTCTTCTCTTCTCTTCTCTTTTTGCTGCGGCTTTGTGGTCTCTCTTCCTCCACTTCTCTTTCCCTCCTTAGGTCGAATGAACCAACCCTAACCCTTTTGTGTTTTCTTATCCCCTGGTAATGTACTTATACCTCCAACACCCTTCTTATTCTTTAACGTTGAGGCATTTTTTTAAGCTGCGGATCACGATTTGGTTCTTTCCGTATATCAAAGAAACAACACACACACACACGTGACCCGCAAACATCAAAAAAACAAAGAAGACACAAAAACATACAAACAAACCCACATCCTTTTCATTTTCTTTGTTACTCAGGTAAAAACATATATATATATATATATAGGAGTGTTTCGAGGCTCTATGGACTTCTCCATGCTTATCTTCGCGCTGCACCACGTTTTTTTTTTCCTCTCTCTTCACTCCGCCCAACTCCGTACTCGTGGGTGGGAAAGTGCCCCCTACGACAACAACAGAAGCTGACCGACGAGATAGCAGCAAGCAAGCCACGTCGTACAATTACTATAGGTGCTGTTATTTCTTTTATTTCTTTTTATTTATTTAGTTGAAGACTACGTATTTCTTCCTTCGCAGTATTTTCTCTTCTTTGATTGTTGTCGTTGACTGATCTTTCCGTTGATGAAAGGGATGTTTGGACCGTTTTATGCTCTCGCGGTGGTGCACCTTCATTTACGTCATCTTCACTTCGTTTTCTAATTGACGGGAGCAAGTACGAACAACAGGGTTTTTAACGTTGCTTCTCTGTGTCGTCGCTTCTCGTTGTCTGTCGTCGCTCGTTTCGTCCGTTATTTCTTTTTTCATTTTTTTCCCTGTCACCTTCAGAAAGTCGTCCGCGCCGCGGGGCACGTATTTTAGGAAGCAGCCAACGGAAGCACTTTCTCTAGGTGTGAAAGCGACGAACCGAAGGCACTCTTGTACGGAGGCTGTTTAAACCGCAAAATGAAGTGGCGCCCTCTTTTCTGTGATACTTTTCCTAATCATCTATGCTCCCTTCTTTCCGATTTAGTTTGGATCCCGCAGCCGCGGCAACCGCGTCACCCCGCTATCCCGATCTTTTCCTCCTTATTTACTTCAAGCTCTTCTCGTTCTCCCTCTGCCGTGCCACTCTTGGTCGCTCGCTGCCACAAATTTGTATTCCGCCGCTCCTTTTGATTCTTATTTTGCCGTGTGTGCAGTGCGGACGTGTTTTGTGTCTCTTCTGACGGCGTTGAGCCTGCCTTTTTGTTTTTCTCGCAGCACTGGAAAGAAACAATGCGATATTCTACCTCGGTTTTTTTTTTCCCCTATATACACGAAGGGAGCACATCCGTGTCGCGGTGTGCGCTCCCCCCACCCCCCTTCCCACCCTCCCCCTCCTCCCGCAACACAATGCGATTGCAAAAAGCGGCAAACTATCATGGAAAAATAACATTGAAACGTATTGTGGTAGGGAGAGGAGCACGAAGGTGCTGCTGAGGGGTGAAATGTATCATCTTGCTTTCCCTTGTTTTTTTTGTGGCGCTCTTTCTTTTCGTGTTTTCCGCTTCCCTCTCATTCCCTCTTCTCTTCCTTCATCTCCGGTTTTGTTAGTTCAAACCTCCGAGTTTTCTTTTTATCTGTTTCGTCCTTCAAACGCCACTTTTGTGCAGTTGTGGTGTTTTTGCCCACCCTCACGTTACCGAGCTCTAACGATGAGGCTTTCTCTCTTTGATTTCCTTCTTCCACGTTGGCCCCTCTCAGTCTTCTCTTCTCCACCCGCTCCTAATGCGTCTGCTGATCCCTATTTCTTTTTTCTTGTCTTCACCTTACTGGCTTTCGCCGCATACACTGTGAAGACCTAAGAAAGAGCAAAGCAACGTTAGCGGTGCTAGCGAGAGAGTTGCTTAGCGTATTTTCTCTTTCTCTTACCTACCGTGTTTTCTCATTTCCGGTTTAATAGCGCTGAGGTGCTACGTGTTTTTCCATCGTTTCTTCCCCCTTCCCCTCACCATGTTTTTTTGCTCCTGCGTGCACGAGCGTCAACGCCGGCGTGCGGGTGAGGGTGGACCATCGTGTTGACCAACCACAGATGCGAACAAAATAATATATAGGAGCCGTGAGGAGAAGAACTGATGTGGCTGGTTGTAGACGGTGAAGACACTAAGAACACGTACAGCGATAGACGCATCACGCCGACCGCCAGGCGTCGTCGCCGTGTCGATCGAATCGTCGCTCCATGCTTCTTGCGTTTCTCTCGTTGTTGGGAGTTTCTGGGGTTGACGCTGCTGTAACTCAACTGTAAAGAGTAACACACATCAACTTTAATTCTAGTGGCAAAACAGGTGGAAACTGCAGGATGTGTGTGTGTGTGTGTGCTTTAAGCAACGGACTTGATCACACACGAGCGTGTCCCGATACTTAACGAAGCCTCCGCGAGTCTGGTGCTCACAACAACGGCGATAAGAGACATTAATGTTTTTTGTTTGTAGTTCGCTACTTAAGGGAAACAAATTGAGAATAATATTAATAATAATAGTTGCAGCAGTAATAACAGTATATATTTCCCCCTTCTTTACCCGCAGTTCACGCGTGTTTTGCGCATGGATACTTTAAAAATATATATATGAAGAAATAATTTATTTTGTGAGCCTGCGAGGGGAATGGAAGGGACGGAAAAAATGAGTTGAATGTGATTGGCAGCGGAGAGATTGGCGGATCTCGGTCATTTAGGGTAATGCTCTAAACTATCTTCTCCTTATCTATTACCTCCTGAATCCTGGTTCTTCCGTATTCTGGTTTGCCTGGCACAGTTGTTTTCAGCATCGAGAGAAACTCCGATTTTTCGCTGAAATCCACCCGCCCACCCCCGGTCCCTCCCACGACAGGGACCCATGGGATCCTTAAAAAGATCCATGAGTTTTGTTTTCCTTGCACTTCGTAAAGCGATACTCTCTGAGAAAAAGTCCGACGACAAACACGACAGATAAAGAAGAACGGAATTGGGGCAGATACTAGATAGTGAAGAAACAATGAGTAGCCTTGATGGGGACATTGATGCCAGGTACTCGCTAGTTATGTATTTCCCTAAATGCCGTGCAATCACTTCGACTCTTGACTTCCTATCCTTCTTATTCGGTCGCTATACCTCATCAAGATAATGTTTCTCTTTTGTGTTTTAAGAAGTTTTATGTTGTGGTTGTGGCAGTCGCACAACTTCTCATGGGCAGCAGCTTTCTTGTGTTTTATTGTTCCACTGATCTTTATTATTATTATTATTATTTTTATTTTTGCAAGGTTCCGCCCCTTCCTCGGCGGGTCCTTCATTGTGTCTTCGACGTACAACGCAGATGCGCCGAACGCATCTTTACGAGCCAGCAAGCAAGCAAACGAACAGCAATAACAAAAAAAAGGGGGCCTCTTTTCCTCTTGACTTTTCCTCCCCTTCTTTTCTCTCTTTGCTTTTAGCTCCTGTCAACATCCTGGGCATTGGAATGATAGGTTTGGATTACGTTGACAACTGTTTTTCTTATACACATTCGTCGAGTAGAGTACTGCTTTGGTGAAGAGGCATGGGGTGTGTGTTATTTGAAGTTAAGTGGCGACGGAGTCGTGCCTTCCATGCGCTTCGTCCGTGTGTCAGTGAAGTGCTGCTGCTTTCTTATTTTCTTTTCTTACCGCCGTTTCTTTTATCCGTTTTATCTCTTTAGCGTATTCTGTTTCGATAAATACTTTACATTATTATTAATAAACTCCAGTTGCGTGCGCGTCTAAACTGCATAGTGAAAACATGTTTTTCTTCTCTCTTGTTTAAAAAAGTTTTTTTTCTCTTCGCACGTGCTTAAAGTTGTTCTTCATTTTCACTCAGCTTATTCCTCCCTTTCTTCTCCTTTTCGGCTTCATTGCGTCATCGTGGCTTATTGATATCGCCTTTTCTTCTTCAACTGTTTTCATTCACGTGGGTGTATTCGCATACCTTTCTTCTTCTTGCGACGATGAAGGAGGCGTGCGAAGAGAATTTCATCATCCGCTTAGAAAACTTGCTTGTTTTCGTTGTGTTTGATGCATATATATTATTATTATTAAAGTAATTATTGTTGTTTTGCACTGCACTGCACTGCACGACAAGTGATCGTTGCACCACTTGTGCTACACGTTGGCAGCGAGGAGAGCCAGGGACGTAGCCGCAGCGTGTTCATCGCATTACTACTTTTATTATTATCATCTTTTTATTATGTTTGTTTTCTCTACTCCTTCGCTTTGATCTCCTGCTCGTGTGCGTGAGAACGTATTTCAGCGTTTGTTTTCAGTTTTGTTTTCTCTTGCTCTATTTGTGTGTTCCCATTTTTGCTTCATCCGCCCGTCTGTTCCCCTATACCTTTCATCTTTTCACTGCTTTGGAAAAAGAGAACAATGACATCTGTCTGTCGCCTGATTCCTCTCGTGTCGTGCCCCACAGGTGAAGACCCTCTTCCCGCTTTCTTTTTTTCTTTGTCAGTTGTATGAAATGTGGAGTGCATCAACAGCGCCTTGCTTCGTGCGTGGGCATTGGTATGCCTTTTTTTTTTTGCTGTTTTCCCTCTCGTGCACCGACGTGCGGCTGTCAGTGCGTCTTCAAAGGCGAACTTGTAGGCCGCCGTCGGACCTCGCAAGAGGCATGCCGCCGATCCTCTCAACGACTTCTGCAGATGTGGACTTATACGGTGCAATCGAGCGTGTTCGACGCGCCATCACGCCTACGCACGCTCACATGCACAAATGCAAAGGAGGAAAAGGGAAACGGCTGCTTGGTCCGGAGACAGAAACCTGCGGCCCACACTCGCTCTTTTGCTGCTGCTTGCTGATGCACTTCGTGACCCAATGCTGTGGCCGACTTTTGTGGTTGACGTGCACTCCGACCTGCTGTCTCACGGAGTGCACGCAGCGAAGCGCTCGTGCAGTGAGTAAAAACGAAGAACGGTGGGCAATGAAAACGCTGCTCGAAGCATCGCGACGAGAGACACGTGTGGCCTTGAAGAGCACCTTTGGAAAACAGGCGATGGTTAATAACAGTTTTAATAACAAAACGCAGCAGCACTCCTTTTTTTCTTTTCTGTCTTTTCATCTGGCAAGTTTTATACCGCTCGACGCCGATGTATTTGCCCTCTTTTTATCGGCCGTGTGACGTTCGCCAAGAGACTCAATAATACGCTGCAGCGAGCCGCGGCGTGGCGTACGTGCGCAGGGCTCCGGCTGTCTCTCTATTTTTTATTTTGTTTTATTATTGACGTGCATGGATAATACTTTAGGCTTACAGAGTGCTTCTTATTGATGGTCCTAAACTGTATTTCCCCTTCAGTTTTATTATTATTATTATTATTATCTATTATGTATCTGCCTCAACATGTGTGTGTTGTTATGTATCTAAACTAACGTCAGCGTGCGGGACTGGTGAGGCGGCAACCGCGCTTGCTTTGCCGCCCTCACGGCATCCCGCACCACTTGACTTCTCTTCCGCATGATTGCAGTTCACCCGCCTCTGGGAGAGAGAAAACGTCAAAAAGCCCCATCTTGTTTTCGTTTCCCTTTATATTTATATATATATTTCTTGTCTTCTTCACCATTGTTCGATGAAATCGGAGACCTTCTCCGTTCTCTCGCTTCCGCACGCCGCGGCGGCGCTCGTCGACGTGGACACGCCCTTTTTCTTTCCGCTTCACGCATCCGAGTCGACCGCGGTGACGCAGAGAAAGAAGAGGAGGAGGAATAAATCTATCGTTTTTCTCCCCCGTGATGTTCTCTGCAGTGCAGTTGACCTTGTCGACGAAGTGGGTGTTGTTTGTTCCTGACTCAATTTATTGTTTTACCGGCTTCCAACTCCCGTGATAAGCGTGATCGATTTTTCGTCGACTCGCTTAGAGCGTGGTTTTACCGTTTTTCTTTTCTCCTTTTCCGGTTGTATTACACCTTTTGCTGACACCGTCGGAGGACACGGACGCGTCTGTTCTCTTGGACTCTTATTCAAGTGTTTTAGTTTTCCTTCCTGCTTCCCTCGATCTACGACTGGCTGTACCTCTTCTGCATCGTACTCGATGAAGGCAAAAAAAAAGTTGTGCTGGTCTCTCCCAGTCCGTCCGTCCGTCGCTTTTACTGTGTAAACGAAACTCGAGCGTTGCGCCGACGCAGCCGACGGACTCGAGATGGAGGAGGTTAAAGATAAGAAAAGCGGCAACGAAGAGGGGCGCGTAACGGTAATTAAAGTTGGCAAGTCATTACGTACGGAGCGGGAAATCAAAAGCAGAAGAGTAAAGGCAGTCGACGCGGCTACAATCCTCACCGCCACCTTCGCGCGTGTAGCCCTGTCGGCGGCAAGGCTGATCTCTCTCCCCCCAACAGCGGGAAGTGGAGTGTGGCCGAAGGCCGTCAAGTAAAATGCAAGTCGAGCGATGCGGCCGGGCGTTGTTCGACGTCTTGCATGATCGCGCACGCAGCGCTGCTCGGGTTCCTTTGTGAGTTTCCGCCCGAGCTGTATCGTTAACGAAGCCTGCCGTGTAGCGTGAGCTCCTTGCAGCGGATAGCGAAGGTTTCGTCTGACAACGCTTTTCTTTTTTTTCTGTTCAACTGTCTCCTCTTACTTTCCAAACCCCGTCCTGCCTTCGCACTTACCCGAACGACGCACGCGGCACCCTACCCGCGGCAGAGCATCAAGCGTGCTTTGTTGTCAACCGTACGCGAGATTCACGCGCCACTGCAAGCACTTTGAGGCGTCCAGCCTGACTTTTCTTTTCCCTCTAGAGTAAAACAGCCGATAGCGTCAACGAGGCATTCTGCTGTAGTCGTCGAGCAGAGCTCAACCAAAGAACAAATAGACGTTGCATCTCCATTTGACGCCTTCACCCAGGCTCCAGCAGCAACACCACGACGAGAGAACTGCTCGTGGTATTCCGCCTTTCTTTATTCATTGCATTAACCTCGTACACACACACACACACACACGCACAGTCGCCCACCATGTTCATCGTGCAGGTAGCCGCCGACATCTTCGGCAACAAGCTGAACTTCGAACTCAGCTTCCCCAGCCGGCCAACCGTGCAGGAGATCACCCGTGCGTCAGAGGCCGCCTTCTCCACCGAGATCGCCAACACACGCGCCGACAACGTGCCGCCGCACACGTTCCACATTGCGAAAATAAAAATCTACGACGAGGACAAGAGCAAATGGGTCGACCTCCTCGGCGAGGGCCAGCTCGTCGACTACTGCCAGCTCTACGCCTTTCAGCCAGAGAACCCGTGGCACAAGGAGACGCAGAAGCCAATCCCGCCAGCAACGAAGCCGCCGGCATCCGCCACGGCCGCCGCCACCACCCCTCCGAGCCGCAGCGTCGCCCTCGCCAACAACGCGCAGTCGGGCAGCCGTGCCGTGACGTCCACATCGAGTGCGCTGGCGCCCTACACCGGTGGCGGTCGCAGTGAGCCGTCATCTTCACGCCGGCCGTACGCGGCGACGGGCGCCAACAGCACCGCCCTCGTCATCCCTCGCAGCAGCGCGGACGCCTCGCCGGAGGAGAAGCTGCGGATGGTTTTTGCGGAGTTCGACGTGAAGAACGCCCGCATGATCGACCTAGACGACTTCAAGGCGGGCTTCCACAACATGGGTCTGGACTTCTCCAGCGCCACCGTCGAGGACCTCTTTGAGCGTGCCGACCTGAACCGCGATCACCGCATCTCCTACTCCGAGTTTGAGCGCTTTGTCCGGCTTTACCCGATCATGACGGACTGCCTGTACTTCCGCTCCAAGGCTTTCTGGGAGGAGGAGCAGCTCAAGAAGGACATCCAGGCGGAGGTGGAGGCGGCCGGTAAGGCGGAGGGCGTCCTGGACACCGCCCAGCGCGGCCTCGAGAACGCCGAGAACGAGGTGGCCAACGCGCAGAACGCTGTCAAGGCCGCCGACGAGGACCTGCGCGATCGGACGGAGCGGATGCGGGAGCTGGCGAAGGATATGGAGGACGCCCGCAAGGACAAGGAGCGCGTCGCGCGAGAGAAGAAGGATCGCGACCAGGACCTCGTCGTCGTGAAGGAGCGCGAGAAGGAGGCCCGCAAGGATCTGCAGGACTTCTCGCGCGACTCCGACAAGCTGGACCGCCGCGCCGCTGCACTTGTCAACGACGCCGACGCCGCGGATGAGAAGGTGCGACAGCTGATGAAGGCGCTCGAGGACGCGAAGCGGGCGGCCGACCGGGCCCACCAGGCCGCCGAGCAGGCCGCTGGCGAGGCGGACGCCGCGAAGAACCGCGAGAGGGACGCCGCGGTGGAGGCGGATGCCATCGCGCGTGAGATCCCGAAAGCCGAGGACGCCGTGCGCATGGCGGAGCGCAACGTGGCGGCTGCCGACCAGGCGCTGAAGGAGTTGGACAACGCCGGCAAGGAAATCGGCCGGCAGGCGGACGAGGCCGCTGCCCGACGCGATGCCGGCGAGAAGGCCGTCGCCGAGGCCCGCGACCGCGTGGCGCAGAGGGCGCGTGAAGTCGACGGCGCCCGCAACGGCGTCGCGGATCGGGACCGGGCGATCAAGCAGAAGGAGTTGGAGCTGGACGAGCACCGGCGCAATCGCGAGCTCATTGCGCAGCACGAACGCACCCTCATCGAGCAGGAACTGCGTCTGCGGGAGCAGCGGGATAGCCTGGAGCAGCGAGAAACGAAGCTGCTGTCGGAGGCGAGCAGTTACCTGGGGAACATGCGCAGCAACCTCGCCGGGCGCTCCTATTCGCGCGACACGGCGGGGTATTAGGAAACGCGGCAAGTAGCGTGTTGTGGGTAGGTGCTGCGGAGGGTATGAGATGTCACACACCGTAAGGAGGGGGGAGGGGGCGATTGCCGCTAGAAGCCGGGAAAAAGGGGAGGGAGATGCTTCTCGAATTCATAGCGTTTCACTTCTGTTGTTCTCTCGCGGGGGAGGGAGGACGCCGCACCTCCGAAAAGTTGCCCTCGTATTTTTCTTTTCTTCAGTTATATTTTCTGTTTTGCTGATTTGCTGTTCTTATTGCGTTTCCTTGCAACGCAGCCTCCCGTCCGGTTCTTCCTTCCCCGCTTTGCAGTAGAATTTTTGTTTGTTTGTTTTCTCAAACGTTTGAATCTTTCCTTCCACCTCCTTTTTTAAATTTACACCCTCTCAGCAGCGGTGCCTCGCGCCGTGTCCGGCGACTTTGGTGCGTTGTCTCTCCTGTTCGCGTGTTTTCTCTCCTGTGCTGTGTGCGCTGCTTTTGGTGGTGACTTGTACGTGGTTTCCTGCGTCGCCCTGTTTGCGTAAAATAGATGCGGTGAGGGCGAAGATGTGGCCATTTGCTGGGCGACGCCACGGCCACACCGTTTTCGACCGAGCAAGCCACATCAGAGCGGGAAGACAGCTCCTCCCAAAAAGAAAAGAAGAGAAGCGTCGGAAGACGTCTACGTGGCGCATAACTACTTAGATTCCCCTGTACAAGCATACGCTGCTGAAATATTTATTTATACGTTTCTGGTGTTATGTTTTCGCATATCTCCCTAATGTGAAATTTAGAAAGATATTTTTGTCATAAAATTCCTGTTGATGTCTGCACGGTTTTTGCGGAAGTGAAGGCTGGGGAGTTGCATAGACGTGTAGCTTACGGTGTCAGGATATAAAAATATATATGTTTTCTTTCTCTCTCTCTCTCTCTCGTACCTCCGATTGCACGAGCGAGCTGAAGTCGGAAAGAAGCCGCCGATGTACGTACCTCGTTGGATGAAGGACACACGAGCAGCACATTTTCATTGTTTACGTTTTAGAGGCAGCGCAGAGGTGAGCTCGATTTTGTTTTTCTCGTTGTTCTCGTTGTTCTTGGATGGTGTCAGATAGCGTGGGGATTGCCATCTACGCGGTGACTTCGATCCGTGTTTTTCTGTCAGGTTTGATTTCAATGTTGAGGTTCGCCGTTGCCACTCGCCTACGAAGACGGTGGGTGCGGTATAATATCAAGTTTCTGCGTGAATTCGGCTCTCCAAAAAGGTAAATAGCAAGAAAGGTGAATACAGTGGCGATGTAGAGGGTTGAGTGACACTGTTGGATGACAGAGAGAAGCGGCGGGTGGCGAAGGGAGAACGCGCTGCTGTTTCGCCAGTATTGCTTTCCCGATCTACTCGAAGACCTTTGCTGTTATTCCTGTTCTTGACCACCCAAGTCCGGCATTTGTCGTGGTGCTCTGACTCCCTCGTTCTTCACGTCCAGGCTGTCGGATGATGCACCAAGTGAACTTGTGTTCCCTGCGTGCGAGCCCTAATCGTGACAACCACGTTAGGCGTCGGTGCGCAAGCGCGAGGAGGAAGACGAGGCTCGCAGGCACGCTCGCCACCCTTTGGCTTCTCAACGCTCTTTTCTTCTTTTTCGGCTCACTTTTCTTATGCGTTGCCTTGGCGCCTGCGCTGTGTGATGACGGCCGTCGCGCCAGTGCATCCGGCACTCTTCTGCGCCCCAGGCAGCGACGCCAAACGTGTTCGACGTGAAGGCCGCAAAGCGAAGCGACCCCACAAGCGTCGCGCTCTCCCATTATCCTTTACAACGACAATCTCTTCTCTCTCACCACAACAGGAGTCGCACAGGCGGCCGACAAATAGTATTAGCAGATAAGTTCTAAAAACAAAAGATGCTGCGCTGCGGACGGCTGCTCTCTTTGGCCACCACCGCTGCGGCTTCCGCTGCCACCGCTGCGAGTGCCTCCGCTTCTCCCGCAAACGACGGAGCCGCGCCCCCGCAGGCTGCAGGCGGAAATACTTCCGAGTCATCCGCCGCGGCCGCCGCCGCCCGTAACGCCGCCTTCTTCAGCCTCTACCACCGTCTTCTCAAGGCCGGGGAGGAGGGGGCGATGATGCAGCACTGCTTGACGGTGCATCGCCTCGAGGACAGCGTGAAGTACGGCATGCGGCTGCTGCGGCTGCACCGTGGGCTGACGACGGTGGACGCAGCGGCCCGGCAGACACGGTGGTTCCACTTGATTAAACGCACGCGTCAGGGGCTGGCGCGGCGCTACTACGCGTGGAGTTTGTTTCGGCTCCGCGTGAAGCTGCGCAGCTGGAACGCGATTGCGGACATGCTGGTCTATCTGCTCTTTGTGACGGTGTGTGTGCTGCTCTACGAGATTTACCGCACGTGCCGCCTCGGCGTGGACCGCGCGGAGGAGCGCTACCGGACGTTGGCGATCCCAATTGTGCAGACCTTTGACGCCCTCGAAGCCGCGCAGCAGCGGAAGGTGGCACTGCGAAAGGAGATGGAGGACGACATCGTCAGAGGGCGGTAGAGGCGGTGAGAGAGAAGGATGGACAGCAAGCGCGAAGCCTATTCCCCTCATTTTTTTGTTCTTTGTAGGGCAGTTGTGCAGCTGCCCCTCGCGTCATCACAGTCGCACAAGTGCGGATGACTTGCGGAGACGAGCCGCAGAGGTGTTTCCAGAATCAATTTGGTTGCGGATTGCTTTCGACCGGTTTCTTCCCCGCCTCTCGTCTTCCCTTGCTACGCCGTTGAGGGTCATCGAGCGTTGTGTGGCTGCGGGTGCCTCAAAAATCATCCCGAAAAGAAATAAAAATACACCTCAATGCTCTGCATTCTCTTTACAGCCGAATCCTTAAAAGCATCAAATAGAATATATACATATATCGATATGAGGAAAGATGGAAGTCGCTGCTGTGGAGCACGCTTCTTGTGCTGTTGTTGTCGTTGAGCCTTGCTTGAGTTGTGAAGCACTTCACGTGAATTAAAGGCGTTTCTTCCGAAGTGCAGCACGCTTAGCGGTGTGTTGAGGTAAGCTGCACTCCCCTCTCTTCGCGACCGGGGCAGATATCTGAGGATGAGCGTATCCGCCTAAGTGGGGGGTATGCGGCACTCATTACGTGAGAATTAACGCAGCACCTCCATCGCTGCGCTCTTCATGTCATCAAAAAACAGAGATGGGAACAGCGGGGTCAAAAGGATCTGCTTTGCTCCTTCCCTTTGTGGCACTTCCGTCCTCTCTCCCACAAAGAACTTTGGCATTTCTGGCGTGAATAGTTAAACGGAAGGGCAAAAGAAGCGTGGGAGACACACACACACACAACAGGGGCCTCTGCTTGCTGATCGGTGTGTGCGGGCCGGTGCGTTCGCCCGCCCAACTTCCGAGGTCCTTACGTTGTCAATCCCGCTGAAAGTGCATTACCGTTTTCGTTTGGAAAACGAGCTTGTCGGAGGCCGAAGCGCGCTACGCGTCACATCTTGTTTCTCTACTGGCACAGGTTTTTATCTTTAGGTAATTCCGCACTTTCATCGCACCCGCACGGACGCACGCTTTCTCTCGCCATGACAGAGGTGCAGACACGTGGCGGCAGCCAAAATGACGCGGGCGAAGTGGTCGAGTACTTGCAGCTGGTGGGCAGGCGCTACCGCGAGCACGTCGAGCTGCTCCGGCAAGAGCAGGAGGTCCGCGAGGCCCAACGCGCGCCGTTCAAACCGACCATAACCGCGTACGCGGAGCAGGCGAGTAAAACATCGGTGGTGCGGCAGGGCTCCTCTATCGGCAACCGCCTGCACGAACTCCATCAGAAAAGAATCGCCCTTCTCGCCGAGGAGGCCGCGGGAAACGCAGCACGGCGCGAGAGCGAGGCCCAAGAAGTCTGCACCTTTGCGCCTGCGGTGACCGCGAAAGCGGAGCACTCCACCCGGCGTGACGGCGACGTCAGCGTGTCGCTCACCCGCTGGGAGGAGCAGCGACGGGCGCGGCAAGTGCGGCGACAGGTGGAGGCGGCTCGCAGTGAACTCAGCACCGTCACCGGGGTGCCCCGCATCTCCGCCTACGCGGTGGAGAAAGCGCAGGCGGAGCGCCATCGACGTTCTGTGCCGATTCAAGCGTCGTTGATGGCCGAGGCGGAGGCCCGTCGGCGCCGTCAGTACACCGCCTTCGAGCAGAGCTACACGACCGCCTCCACGACATCGATGCGAAACGACGGCAGCAGCGGCAGCATCAACGGTGATGGTCGCTCCTCCCCTCGCTTTGCGCCGGTCATCTCGCCCTACGCCGCCAACATCCAATATGAGCGCGGCGTCGTGGATCGCCTCTACACACGCCACCGCGCGCAACAGCAGCAGAATCAAAAGGGAGGCGCCAGCGGCGTGTACGACGAGGAGGTGGAGCTGCACTGCACCTTCCAACCGCAGCTCTCACCGCAGTCCACGGCACTGTCGACGCTATACTACGCGGAGTCGGGCGAGGTGGGGGCCGATCCACACGAGCGTCTCTACCGCAACGCGCAGCACGCGTCGAAATACCGCAAGTCGGTCCTGCCAGATGAGCGCGGCGACGGCCGACCGGGCATCAACGACAGATCGCGGCACCTCGTCGAGGAGCGGCGACGACAGCTGGCAGCGGACGGCAATCCCGGTGCACTGGGCCACAGCCCCGGCAGTCGCCTGTACCCGGGCAGCACCACCAACCCCACGGCGTCGCCCTCGCCGCCGCGGCCGACCTTCAAGAAGAAGGTCGTGACGGCCAGGGACATCGAGCTGCAGACGGCATTGACCTTCGCCCCGTCCGTCAGCGCTGCCTCCGACGCCCTCTGGCGGCAGCGCGTGCGGGCCCTCAAAGCAACCGGCGTCGCCCGCACCGAGGACGAGGCGCGGCAGCTGCTGTGGCGCAAGGCGGAGAAGAAGAGGGAGGAGGAGATAGCGAAACTGCAGGGGCAGCGGCGCAGGGAGGAGGCGGCGGCGTGCACCTTCCACCCAACGGCGGGCCGGCCGCCGCACCGCCGCTCCGGCTACATCGCGATGCCGATTGAAGCCCGCACTACGCTGTGGGCGAAGCAGCGCGAGGCCCGGCTCGCAGAGCTGCGCGACGAGCTCGAGGGCTCCACGCTAGAGGAGTGCTCCTTCCAACCACACGTCGACCCCGTCTTCCCGTTGCCGCGGCCGGAGGCCAAGTTGGCGACGGGGGTGGAGACGTTCGTGGAGCGGCAGGCGGCGGCACGGCGGCTGCGGGAGGCGGCGAAGGAGTGGTGGCGGCCGAAGTACGCCCGCACGCCGGGGTTGGCCTCCGCGAACACCTCAAACAATCTGCTGCGGCCACGCATTAATGTCGGCCCCAATGCCTCGACGACGCCACGCAGCGCCGCCAGCGGTGAGACGTCCCTCAAGGGGAACGCCAGTATAGCAGACCGCACCGGCAGCCCGCTGCAACGCATCGCCACGAGCACCTCTGCCGATGGCCATCATGACGACGAACCGGAGGAAGACGATGACGAAGTTTTCGTGCAGCACTGGGCACGGCGGCCGCCCAGCACGTCCCTCACGGCCTCATCCTTCTCGCACCCATCGCAGCCAGAGGTGCCGTCGGCGGAGTCGTCGCCGCGGCAGCTGGCCTTCGTGGTGCGACAACCCGCGGCGGTGTCTTCGCGAGAGGAGAGGGACGCGGCAGCCGGACCGTATCGGTGGCAGCGGAGTTCCCCAGATGAGAGGGCGGGCCGCACGACGACGACGCCACCGGCGTGGCGCAAGCCGCTGCGATACCGCGCTCGTTAGCGTTAATCACCAACAGCAACGGCGTTTTGAAAGGTACGTGTACCGCACATCATGTCCTCCCCACCCCACCCCCTGTTGTGGCGCGGGTTGCTGTGTCCCGCTGCCCGCCTTTCACTTCCATTTTCACAGGCGCTCGAGTTTGTTTTAGGTGGTTACGTTTTTTTTTTGTTTTTCCAATTTAGACGTTTAGATGCGTAAACGATGAAGAGAAAGAGAAAGAAAATAATAGAGTATGCTGCCCTGTGGGGTTCTTCATTTCGCTCTGAAGCGCGGGGCTCAACCTCGGGGAGCAGCCACGTAGCTTTCTCCCCGCCCCTCTCCGCCTGTATGACCGCTCTGGTACGCGTACGGCGCGGCGTTGCAGGACGCCGTGTCGAGAGGGACGGCGGCGGGAATGGCCGTGGAGCGATGATCTTTTTCTTTTTCTCTTCTCTTCCACCGTGCTGCACCGACGCGGTCGATGAAGAGTGTGTGTTCACGTCTTCTCCCTCTTCACTGCCGACTCTGGTTGTTGTGTGTTGCCGCACAGGGCTCGCCATTTGAAGAAGTGGTATTTCCTTGAAGCAGGTATTTTTGTTTTGCTCTTGTTTGCGCTGGAGCCGCCATTGCACAACAGCAATAGCTTCTACAAGGCTTCTCATTTTTCCTCTTTGTTTTTCCTCCGTAGTCGGTGCCTGTCCACGACGACTGGAGTTACTCTTACCATTGTTTTCTACCAGCTGCCTTGACAGGGCCCCGTGCCGCAACTCGGCCACACCCACACGGAGTCGCACGGCACGCATTCATCTCTGCATCGTCTTAGTTTTTCCTTCTCCACAATCTCTTTTTAAAGTTCCTGTTGCCGCTTTGCTGGAAGTTCCTCATCGTGCTCCTTCAGTGGTATAAATAGACATTCGATTTTGCAAAGCCCGGGGCGAAGGGGCGAAAGGGCTGCTCCGGCCGTCGTCCCGCACCGGATTTTCCTTTTCTCTCCTCCTCTCTCCCTCCGCGGCAAACACCGAACACACGGAAGTATGGCGGAGCGGCTCGCTGTGGCGGTGCGGGTGCGCCCCTTCCTGCCACACGAGTCCCGCGCCTGCTGCGTGACGGTGCGCGCGAGCCAAATTGATGTCGGCGAATCGAAGAGCTTCGCCTTCGATCGCGTCTTCGGTCAGAGTGCGACCTCCGACGACGTCTACGTGGCGCTGGGGCAGCCGCTCGCCGACTCCTTTCTTAGCGGCTACCACGCCTCCACCATCGCCTACGGCCAGACCGGCGCCGGTAAGACCTTCACGATGGCGGCGCTGCTGAACGACACGGTGCAGGAGATATTTTGCCGATTGGCCGAAGAAGAGGGGAGCAGCAGTAGCAATGGTGTGCGGACGTCGTCCAGCACAGCCGCCGAAGCCGCCGCGCCGTCTCCCATGCCGGCCTTCACCCTGTCGCTGACGGTGTTGGAGGTGTACAACGAGGTGGTGGGCGACTTGTTGAGCCGACATGCCGAGAAGCCTTACGCCGCTCCCATCGGCGGCGGCAACGGTGGCGGCGGACAACAACAGCGTCGCAGCAGCTCGGCGCAAGACCGGAAAAGCGGCCCGTCGCTGCGCAATGGCCTGCAGCTGCGCGAGGACCCAACCGGCGGGGTGCACGTCGTGGGCCTCACCGAGGTCACGGTGGACAGCGAGGCCCGTTTGTTGGCGCTCATCGACGAGGCGATTGGTCATCGCAAGACGGCGGCGACGCTGATGAACGCGACGAGCTCACGTTCGCACTGCGTCATCACGCTGACACTGCAGCGGCGAGGGCTGTGCTCACGGTGTTGCTTCGTGGACTTGGCAGGCAGCGAGCGACTGAAGAAGTCTTTGAAGTTTGCGTCGCCGACAGATCCCTGCGGCGGCACCGGCAACGGCGGCAACAACATCTACTACAGCGGTGTGAATGATGGGGGGAAGGGGAGTCCAAAGGAGACGGACTTCGCGTCCGACAACACGGTGGCGCGCGTGCGCGAAGTGATCAACATCAACAGCGGGTTGCTGGCGCTGGGCAACGTGATTGTGGCGCTCTGTGAGAAGAAGCCGCACGTTCCTTACCGCTCATCGAAGCTCACACGGCTCTTGCAGCCTTTGTTGGAGGGTCACGCCCGCACCGCGATGATCGCCTGCGTGGCCCCGCTGGCGTCTTCCTTAGAGGAGACCCTCAACACACTGAAGTACGCCGATCGCGCCAAACACATTCACGTTGATCCGCACCTCACCGTGGCATCAGCGACGACAGCAGCGAATGCGCAGCAGCTCATTGTGATGCTGCGCGACGAGCTCGAAGACGCGAAGCGGCGGCTGGCAGCCACGGCGAGCCAAAACGAAGAGCGAGCGCGTAGCAGCGGCAGCAGCGGCGGCAACACCACATCCGGCACGTCTCGCTCGAACTCAATGGAGCCGGTGTCCGCGGGTGTTGAGCAGCTGCGGCAGCTGCTCGAGCGGGAGCAGGAGCACACAAAGCGACTCGAAAACGACCTCTTCAGCGCCGAGTACACCGCCATGGTGGAGGTGGAGAAGCGCAAGGCGCTGGAGGTACGCGTGGCGCAGCTGGAGGCGTACATCACCGGCTCCCGAGGCGGGAGTAGACGTGCCCACCGTGCGAGTTCGGAGGGAAGAAACGCCCCTCGCACCACATCACCGCCCAGCCCGTGTACGTGGCGCATGAGAAACCTGGAGCGGCTGCAGCAGCTGGAGGAGGAGCGAAATTCGCTCGCCGTCCTGCAGGCGGAGAAGGTGCAGGACACCCAGCGACTGGCGGCCGCCCTCGCCGCGGAGGCGGTGCCGACGGTGGCGGACGTCGACGCAGCCGAAAGGGACGCCACTCCTACTGCGGCTGCCGCGGCCGGAGAGAATCACCTCACGGCGGAAATCCAACACAAAGAATCCCAAATTGCGGCCCTCCAGGAGGAGAACGGCGCGGTGGCGGCGCAGCTCGAACAGTACGAGCGAGAGCTGCAGGACACCCTCGGCGAAAAGGCCAAACTGCAGGAGGAGCTGCGGGAGGCGGAGGTGCGGCTCGAGAAGTCGGCGATGGAGCGCGAGCAGAGGGAGATAGAGAAGGTGGCGCTGCGAGCTGGCTACCTCGAGCGCATCCGCCGTGCAGAGGTGACGGCAACGGAGGACCGCCGCCGTGTGCGTGAGGCGGAGCAGAAAGTGAGGGCCCGGCAGGAGGACATCGACCGCACCCGCCAGCTGCAGATGAAGGTGGTGCGGCTGCGTGAGGAGGTTACGCGGCAGCGGCATGAGGTGCGCAGCACGCGGAAGCAGTCCGATCAGCTCTCTGCAGCCCATCAACACGAAATCCTCCAGCTGCAGCGTCAGTTGCAAGCAACGACGGCGCAGGTGGCGCAGCTGCACCAGCGAATGGAGCGGAAGGACGCAGCCATTGCGAAGGTGCGGAAGCAGCTGACGGAGGAACAGCCGCCGCGGCAGGTGCATCAGCCCACACCTCACACACCACCACCACCGCACACAACAGCGCCTTCGATCGTCCTTCACAAAATGCCGCCCTACAAGCAGGCCGCATCGCGGCGCATCTCACTGAAGCCGCCACCGACCTCCGGCGCCAGTCCCCTCACCCTCTCCCTCCCTGGCACGCCGCCCAGCGACACATCGCCGGCGGGCTTTACAAAGCGACGCCTAACGTTGCCGCCTCTGCTGCGCAGCCCCTCGTTGCAGCGCAACGACGCCGCACAGACTAAAATTAACCGCGAGCTGCAGGCCCTAGAGCGCATGGAGAAGGAGCTGGCCGAGCTGCAGGAGTACCGGGAGATGCTGCGGTCTGCGCAGACCACCGATGCCCCCAAGTGGCGCCGTGCCAAGGAGGGCTTCTCCCGCCGGCTCTCCACGATTCAAATGGAGATGCAAAGGATCGACGCCGGCACCCCCGCACACGCCAACCTCACACAGGAAGCGCAGGACGTGGCGGAGAAGCTGCAGCAGCTGGAGGCGTACCGGCACATGTTCGAGGACGCCGACGTGCAGCTGGCCGAGTTTGAGAACCGTATCGACAACCTGAATGAGGCCCGCCGGTTCCACCTGCAGCGCATCCGCCGCCTGCAGCAGTCCACCCACGCGCCGACGGCGGCGCGGACTCCTCGCCGGACTGCGCTGCTGCGCCATCGTCGGCGCGTGGGTGGACACGACCCGTCCCATCTGCTCGACGAGTTCGTCCTCGTGCCGGTCAGCCGACAGCGGCGCAGCGTTGCGGTCACCGCCGCTGGAGGCGCTGAAGAGCAGCGGGGACGCGACGGCCTACCCGGCGGAGCTGGAGCAGCAGGCGGCTCGTCTGAAGGAGGAGACGGAGGCCTTGCTGGCACGGCTGAGGACGAACTGAGAACCCTTCGGCAGTGTTATTGATGTTCCCTCCTCTTTTGCTCTCTCCCGTGTGAGGTGGCCGTTGCTCACCCATGTCGTGCGTTCTCCACATTTACATGCATAAATCCCCCCATTGCTGACTTTTGAAACATAATTGTGCTCTGCGGCGTCAATCGCTCTGTTGCGCATCTACTATTATCGTGTGTCGTGTTTTTGCTCCACACCGCCGCCGGAGGGCATCACCCGTGTGAAAGCGTTGCCTTCACGTCCGGTGCAGGTCTGCCAGCGGACGGTACGCACGGCGACCGGCGTCTTCGCTCTCGAGGTGTCTTGGACTCGGCGAATCTCCGCTCGATCGGCCTTTTTTGTTAGTTGTATGTGTTTTCCACTCGGCTTTCGTTTGCGTGGTTCTAGCTCGTTCTCATCCGCACGTGGGATGGAGAACGCACTTCATTCCTTTTGTTCGCAACGCAGGTTTCGACCGCTTTGTTTGGTGCAAACTAGAATGCGCTACCCGCTCACCCCTGCCTAGCCCTTCTGCATAGAACAGCGCAGTGAGCTGTGTGTGTGTGTGTGGAGAGGGTTTGAGGGTGTGGTGCAACCTCTGCCTACCTGCCTGCACCAGGAAAGGTTTGAGCATCCGAATGGAGTACTACGTGGAGCACACAGCTCTCCTCCATGGAAACGACGCACACGCAGGGAAATATTAATGTTGCAACGACGCAGTTGTTGGTGTTGAATTTGTTTTGTACAGCACGAAACGGCGTTCCGTTGGTCGCTCCTCTTCGATGACACTGTGCCCCTGATACATCTCAGGCACTCCGTTGCAGCCCATACTCGGTGAACAAGCGCAGAGGATGGAGCCTGTCCACCTTCCATACTTCCTGCGTCTCAAAACCGGTCATGGTGCTCTCCCTTTCCACCCCTTCTCTCCCTTCTCTCCCTCCACCCCCCTCCGCACCGTTGGGCGATGCCCGTCGCCGCCCTCCCTACCGCACAGTTCGTAGCGTTTGAAGGAAACTCAGCGACTTCCCCTCCTTGGGTTTCTTTTTGCCGCGTGCGTCTGTGAGGGAAATCAAAACAGTGCGAATACTTCTGCGCGGTGCTTTCTTCTATTCCTCCAGTTATTCGCCTGCGACGAAGGTAATCGCCTTGGCTGGGACATTTTTTCTTTTGTCTTCTGTGTGGCCTCCCTCCACCGGTGTCGCCCTTTCGATCCGCAGCCCCCATCGTCCGTTACCTCCCCCGCACCCTCCGCGCTGCGTTCCTGCTTTGGCGGTTGAAACGTGCGCTGAACCACTTTGAGTCACCGGCTTTTGTCTTGTCTGCGTTTCTACTCCCCGCTTTCGTTTCGAAAAGAAAAAGAACACCTTTGTCGGTCTCTGCTTCTCTTGTCTTCTCCATCGCCGCCACACAGAAGGTTTCTCCTCTGCCATCGCCACCCGTTAAAGAAGCGGCACCACGACAAGCCTTTCCCTTATCGGCTATGGCGGCTTCGATCCCCAACGAGCGCGCCGAGGGCACCTCCCCGCTGTCCGGCCGCACCCCACACGCGTCCTTTGCGGATGAAGCGGCGGTGGCTGCCGACCTTTTCGATCTCGCCGCTCCGCCCCTGCAGCAGCCCGTCGTTGCCCGTCTCGTGCCCATCTACGCGGGGCTGCCCACACTGGAGCTGCACCAGGATAGCGGCACCGTTGTCGTCGGACGCGGCAAGGAGCTGAGCGAGGACCACCGCATCGAGGGCTGCGACAAGCTCTCCGCGAGGCACTGCGAGTTGATTGTTGACCCGATCACGCTGCGCGTTGAGCTGCGCGACGTCTCCACCAACGGCACCTTCGTGAACGACGTGCGTGTGACCAAGAATGAGCCAGTGGAGCTGCAGAACGGCGACACAGTTGCCCTGACGCGTCCGGCGGCGGCGGCGGCCGATGGGGCGGCGAGTGCAGAAAACATCGCTGCGACGGACATCGCTTCAAACGGCCGTGCGGTGTTCGTTGTGCAGCGCCTGAGGAGCGAGACGACGAAGGCAAACATGCTGAAGGAGCTGACCTGCTCGATCTGCTGCGCCGTCTTTCACAGGCCCTGTTCGGTGCTGCCGTGCATGCATGTCTTCTGTGCCGGCTGCATCAGCAAGTGGCTGCAGGAGGGAGCGCACCGCAACTGCCCGGAGTGCCGCGCGGCCATGACGGATGTGCGGCCCACGCACCGGCTGCAGAGCTGTGCCGATCAATTTGTGCTGTCCGACCCTGCCAGCCGACGCACGGCGGAGGACGTGGCGCAGCTCGATGCCGCCGACACGATCCCGCCGAGCGGGCTAAAGCTTGGCAAACGGCAGCGCCCCAGCGACAGTGACGGCGGTGAGTCGGAGAACGAAGACGACGGCGACGACAGCAGCGACGCCTCCGGCAACAACGGCGACGCAACGCGTCTGGTGCGGCACGCCGGGCTGCGGTACGCGCCGTCCATCCCACTTACCGCGGCGCACTGCGCAGAGTGCGACACGCCGAGCCCGATCGACGGCTTTCAATGCCCGGTCGGCGGTCCCCACCTTCGCTGCGGCGCCTGCGCGGTGCCCTTTGCGGAGCGCCCGCTCTGCGGCCGGCCGCAGCGGTGCCATGTGTGCAACGGCGCGTTCTGCCACCTCTACCGCGCCGGTGGGTGCAGCGCAGCGGACCAGCTGCATTTTAAACCGTACAAGGAGCACACCGCTGTAGAAGTGCTGCCCGCGCAGGCCTTCGGGGGCAACGTCATCGAGCAGAGCATCCTCTCCACGTACTTGGCTGCACACCACATCTTAGTGAAGGACGTCTGGGCAGAGACGCTTGTTAAGTTTGAAAGGGGCGAGTCGGTGCCGAACATGGTGTTGATCAACGGTGTTATGAGCGCTGACTCGGCGGTGTGCCAGCGCTGTGCGGCGAGGGTGTTTGCAGAGCTGCTCTTCCACTACCGCCGCGGTATTCCTTCAGACGACCTCCCGGAGTCGGTGACGAGGCGCTCGAACTGCTGGTACGGCAAGGAATGCCGCACCCAGTTTCACAAGCCGCAGCACGCACAGAACTTTAACCACGTTTGTTATCAGGAGAAACGAAAGGAGTGACTCGCTGGGCAAGCACATAGGCGCAAGGAGGGCGGTGAGTGCGGTAGGGAGCACCAAATAGAAGTAATGGTTGCCGCGTGCACACGCACACAAGCAGCAACAACAACAACTGAAACCAATGTTAATAAAAGAAAAACACAATCTTTAAAGGCAGAAGTACCCGTGACACACTCGTTACGTCACCGCACGCCGATGCGTCGAGCGCGGCGCACAAAATGTGCCAAACAATGCCTGGCACGATGGACACTCGGGCACGGATGTCCGTCACCAGTCCTCTCCTGGCATGCGTGTGAATGCAGCCTCTTCCGTTCATACCACAAACCTGAGCTGCATCACGAAAACGTCCGATTTCTTTGTTGCCAAACTGTCCTCTGCAGAACAACAATAAAACACCACCTTCACGTCATCCTGTGTCACTCCGGCGTTGTGCTCCATTCAACCATTTCTACCGCCTGCGCCTTCCGTTTCTCACTCATTCCCCACTGCAATGGAAACTACACTGGGAGAGCAGCTCGCAACACGCGCTGAAAGCCCCAACTTTTCCTCTTCACTGTAAAGTTCGCCCTCCCCTCACTGAATCAACCCCATAGCGCCTCGTCGCATTCTATCGCCATGTCCGCCTACGTGTCGTCGACCCGCGTGGAGGAGCGCATCGCGAAGCGCGCGAGCCTGAACGCCGGGAGCTGCGACGTGCCCGTTGTGGTGGAGAGCGCGCAGGGCGGCAAGGCGCACTTCAGCGTGCTGCCGCGCGACGCGACGGTTGCGCAGCTGACGAGCGCGGTGCGCCGCCTCGACGGCGTCGACGCGAGGAAGGCGGTGTCGCTTGCGGTGGCGCAGTGCGCCGTTGCGCCGACGACGACGCTTGGCGAGCTGCACGACGCGTGCCGCAGGCGGACGACGGCATGCTGTACGTCACCTACACCGCCGAGGCCGCCATGGGTGCCACCGTGAACGTGTGCGGCATGACTGCTGCCTGGTAGTGCGCCGTGGACAGTTGACGGCTGTGGAGCGCCCGTCGCAACCTAAAGCAACGCGTGCAAAGCCATCCCCTCCCGTCTCCTCGTGAGCGGCTCTCTGCGCCACCGTCATGTGTATTTCTTGTTTGCCGGATTGCCGATTTCCCTTAATGTGACGTGGTGGGGGGTGCTGCTCGTACCCACCCGCAGGCGTGTACGTAGCTGCGTTCTGAACAGAAGTGTGCACACATCTCAGCGTGCGGCCAAGCGGTGCAGCGAGGGCGTGGACAGCGGCGAGTGCGCGCAGCACGTCGTCGTAGGTGCTTGTGCACTCGCTGCCGCTGCTGCGGCCTGCCGCCACTCGCTTTGCCTTTTCTCTTGCTATTCCTTTTTTTTTGTTGTTTTCGAATCTCATTCGTCCTACTCTCTCTCTCCGCTTCGTCCGACTCTTCCCGCTTCTGCTTTTGATGGAGCCGAGCCTCCCCTTTGGTGCCCCCGGTGCGGAGCCGTGCGGTCGGTGTGTGTCACGGCGGTCGCACGCGGAGAGCGGAGCAGACGTTGCAGGAACCGTGTTTTCTCGTTTTTCTTTTCTCGCTGTGCACATGTCTTTTTGCTTTACTACGTCGCTACGTATTGTACGATGCCGCGTTGCGGCTGCGGTACTCCAACTGCATCAGTGGTGGCGACGGGACGAACTCTTCTCGTCTGTGGTGGAGCGTCTGCTCTTGCTGCTGCTGCTGCTGCTGCTGCCCGCCACTGCTTCTGCAGCACGGCGGCCAGCTGCCCCCTCGCACTGCCCCTGCGCGGTGCCTCTGCCGGAGCAGCGTGGGTGCTGCCTCTCCTGCACCGCGTTCTCCCTCCCTCCCCGTCTTTGTGCGTGTCCACCTCCCCCACCGCCCCCCTCGTCTTCTCTCCCTCCATCCCCCTCTCTTGCGCCTGCACTGCCGCGGCGGCACACCGCACCACACAGATCTGCTCTCCAGCCTCCGCACCCACCAAACTCTCTCTCATCAACCCCCCCCTACCCTACCCGACCCTCCCCCATACCGCCATGTCCGCCTACGTGTCGTCGACCCGCGTGGAGGAGCGCATCGCGAAGCGCGCGAGCCTGAACGCCGGGAGCTGCGACGTGCCCGTTGTGGTGGAGAGCGCGCAGGGCGGCAAGGCGCACTTCAGCGTGCTGCCGCGCGACGCGACGGTTGCGCAGCTGACGAGCGCGGTGCGCCGCCTCGACGGCGTCGACGCGAGGAAGGCGGTGTCGCTTGCGGTGGCGCAGTGCGCCGTTGCGCCGACGACGACGCTTGGCGAGCTGCACGACGCGTGCAAGCAGGCGGACGACGGCATGCTGTACGTCACCTACACCGCCGAGGCCGCCATGGGTGCCACCGTGAACGTGTGCGGCATGACTGCTGCCTGGTAGTGCGCCGTGGACAGTTGACGGCTGTGGAGCGCCCGTCGCAACCTAAAGCAACGCGTGCAAAGCCATCCCCTCCCGTCTCCTCGTGAGCGGCTCTCTGCGCCACCGTCATGTGTATTTCTTGTTTGCCGGATTGCCGATTTCCCTTAATGTGACGTGGTGGGGGGTGCTGCTCGTACCCACCCGCAGGCGTGTACGTAGCTGCGTTCTGAACAGAAGTGTGCACACATCTCAGCGTGCGGCCAAGCGGTGCAGCGAGGGCGTGGACAGCGGCGAGTGCGCGCAGCACGTCGTCGTAGGTGCTTGTGCACTCGCTGCCGCTGCTGCGGCCTGCCGCCACTCGCTTTGCCTTTTCTCTTGCTATTCCTTTTTTTTTGTTGTTTTCGAATCTCATTCGTCCTACTCTCTCTCTCCGCTTCGTCCGACTCTTCCCGCTTCTGCTTTTGATGGAGCCGAGCCTCCCCTTTGGTGCCCCCGGTGCGGAGCCGTGCGGTCGGTGTGTGTCACGGCGGTCGCACGCGGAGAGCGGAGCAGACGTTGCAGGAACCGTGTTTTCTCGTTTTTCTTTTCTCGCTGTGCACATGTCTTTTTGCTTTACTACGTCGCTACGTATTGTACGATGCCGCGTTGCGGCTGCGGTACTCCAACTGCATCAGTGGTGGCGACGGGACGAACTCTTCTCGTCTGTGGTGGAGCGTCTGCTCTTGCTGCTGCTGCTGCTGCTGCTGCCCGCCACTGCTTCTGCAGCACGGCGGCCAGCTGCCCCCTCGCACTGCCCCTGCGCGGTGCCTCTGCCGGAGCAGCGTGGGTGCTGCCTCTCCTGCACCGCGTTCTCCCTCCCTCCCCGTCTTTGTGCGTGTCCACCTCCCCCACCGCCCCCCTCGTCTTCTCTCCCTCCATCCCCCTCTCTTGCGCCTGCACTGCCGCGGCGGCACACCGCACCACACAGATCTGCTCTCCAGCCTCCGCACCCACCAAACTCTCTCTCATCAACCCCCCCCTACCCTACCCGACCCTCCCCCATACCGCCATGTCCGCCTACGTGTCGTCGACCCGCGTGGAGGAGCGCATCGCGAAGCGCGCGAGCCTGAACGCCGGGAGCTGCGACGTGCCCGTTGTGGTGGAGAGCGCGCAGGGCGGCAAGGCGCACTTCAGCGTGCTGCCGCGCGACGCGACGGTTGCGCAGCTGACGAGCGCGGTGCGCCGCCTCGACGGCGTCGACGCGAGGAAGGCGGTGTCGCTTGCGGTGGCGCAGTGCGCCGTTGCGCCGACGACGACGCTTGGCGAGCTGCACGACGCGTGCAAGCAGGCGGACGACGGCATGCTGTACGTCACCTACACCGCCGAGGCCGCCATGGGTGCCACCGTGAACGTGTGCGGCATGACTGCTGCCTGGTAGTGCGCCGTGGACAGTTGACGGCTGTGGAGCGCCCGTCGCAACCTAAAGCAACGCGTGCAAAGCCATCCCCTCCCGTCTCCTCGTGAGCGGCTCTCTGCGCCACCGTCATGTGTATTTCTTGTTTGCCGGATTGCCGATTTCCCTTAATGTGACGTGGTGGGGGGTGCTGCTCGTACCCACCCGCAGGCGTGTACGTAGCTGCGTTCTGAACAGAAGTGTGCACACATCTCAGCGTGCGGCCAAGCGGTGCAGCGAGGGCGTGGACAGCGGCGAGTGCGCGCAGCACGTCGTCGTAGGTGCTTGTGCACTCGCTGCCGCTGCTGCGGCCTGCCGCCACTCGCTTTGCCTTTTCTCTTGCTATTCCTTTTTTTTTGTTGTTTTCGAATCTCATTCGTCCTACTCTCTCTCTCCGCTTCGTCCGACTCTTCCCGCTTCTGCTTTTGATGGAGCCGAGCCTCCCCTTTGGTGCCCCCGGTGCGGAGCCGTGCGGTCGGTGTGTGTCACGGCGGTCGCACGCGGAGAGCGGAGCAGACGTTGCAGGAACCGTGTTTTCTCGTTTTTCTTTTCTCGCTGTGCACATGTCTTTTTGCTTTACTACGTCGCTACGTATTGTACGATGCCGCGTTGCGGCTGCGGTACTCCAACTGCATCAGTGGTGGCGACGGGACGAACTCTTCTCGTCTGTGGTGGAGCGTCTGCTCTTGCTGCTGCTGCTGCTGCTGCTGCCCGCCACTGCTTCTGCAGCACGGCGGCCAGCTGCCCCCTCGCACTGCCCCTGCGCGGTGCCTCTGCCGGAGCAGCGTGGGTGCTGCCTCTCCTGCACCGCGTTCTCCCTCCCTCCCCGTCTTTGTGCGTGTCCACCTCCCCCACCGCCCCCCTCGTCTTCTCTCCCTCCATCCCCCTCTCTTGCGCCTGCACTGCCGCGGCGGCACACCGCACCACACAGATCTGCTCTCCAGCCTCCGCACCCACCAAACTCTCTCTCATCAACCCCCCCCTACCCTACCCGACCCTCCCCCATACCGCCATGTCCGCCTACGTGTCGTCGACCCGCGTGGAGGAGCGCATCGCGAAGCGCGCGAGCCTGAACGCCGGGAGCTGCGACGTGCCCGTTGTGGTGGAGAGCGCGCAGGGCGGCAAGGCGCACTTCAGCGTGCTGCCGCGCGACGCGACGGTTGCGCAGCTGACGAGCGCGGTGCGCCGCCTCGACGGCGTCGACGCGAGGAAGGCGGTGTCGCTTGCGGTGGCGCAGTGCGCCGTTGCGCCGACGACGACGCTTGGCGAGCTGCACGACGCGTGCAAGCAGGCGGACGACGGCATGCTGTACGTCACCTACACCGCCGAGGCCGCCATGGGTGCCACCGTGAACGTGTGCGGCATGACTGCTGCCTGGTAGTGCGCCGTGGACAGTTGACGGCTGTGGAGCGCCCGTCGCAACCTAAAGCAACGCGTGCAAAGCCATCCCCTCCCGTCTCCTCGTGAGCGGCTCTCTGCGCCACCGTCATGTGTATTTCTTGTTTGCCGGATTGCCGATTTCCCTTAATGTGACGTGGTGGGGGGTGCTGCTCGTACCCACCCGCAGGCGTGTACGTAGCTGCGTTCTGAACAGAAGTGTGCACACATCTCAGCGTGCGGCCAAGCGGTGCAGCGAGGGCGTGGACAGCGGCGAGTGCGCGCAGCACGTCGTCGTAGGTGCTTGTGCACTCGCTGCCGCTGCTGCGGCCTGCCGCCACTCGCTTTGCCTTTTCTCTTGCTATTCCTTTTTTTTTGTTGTTTTCGAATCTCATTCGTCCTACTCTCTCTCTCCGCTTCGTCCGACTCTTCCCGCTTCTGCTTTTGATGGAGCCGAGCCTCCCCTTTGGTGCCCCCGGTGCGGAGCCGTGCGGTCGGTGTGTGTCACGGCGGTCGCACGCGGAGAGCGGAGCAGACGTTGCAGGAACCGTGTTTTCTCGTTTTTCTTTTCTCGCTGTGCACATGTCTTTTTGCTTTACTACGTCGCTACGTATTGTACGATGCCGCGTTGCGGCTGCGGTACTCCAACTGCATCAGTGGTGGCGACGGGACGAACTCTTCTCGTCTGTGGTGGAGCGTCTGCTCTTGCTGCTGCTGCTGCTGCTGCTGCCCGCCACTGCTTCTGCAGCACGGCGGCCAGCTGCCCCCTCGCACTGCCCCTGCGCGGTGCCTCTGCCGGAGCAGCGTGGGTGCTGCCTCTCCTGCACCGCGTTCTCCCTCCCTCCCCGTCTTTGTGCGTGTCCACCTCCCCCACCGCCCCCCTCGTCTTCTCTCCCTCCATCCCCCTCTCTTGCGCCTGCACTGCCGCGGCGGCACACCGCACCACACAGATCTGCTCTCCAGCCTCCGCACCCACCAAACTCTCTCTCATCAACCCCCCCCTACCCTACCCGACCCTCCCCCATACCGCCATGTCCGCCTACGTGTCGTCGACCCGCGTGGAGGAGCGCATCGCGAAGCGCGCGAGCCTGAACGCCGGGAGCTGCGACGTGCCCGTTGTGGTGGAGAGCGCGCAGGGCGGCAAGGCGCACTTCAGCGTGCTGCCGCGCGACGCGACGGTTGCGCAGCTGACGAGCGCGGTGCGCCGCCTCGACGGCGTCGACGCGAGGAAGGCGGTGTCGCTTGCGGTGGCGCAGTGCGCCGTTGCGCCGACGACGACGCTTGGCGAGCTGCACGACGCGTGCAAGCAGGCGGACGACGGCATGCTGTACGTCACCTACACCGCCGAGGCCGCCATGGGTGCCACCGTGAACGTGTGCGGCATGACTGCTGCCTGGTAGTGCGCCGTGGACAGTTGACGGCTGTGGAGCGCCCGTCGCAACCTAAAGCAACGCGTGCAAAGCCATCCCCTCCCGTCTCCTCGTGAGCGGCTCTCTGCGCCACCGTCATGTGTATTTCTTGTTTGCCGGATTGCCGATTTCCCTTAATGTGACGTGGTGGGGGGTGCTGCTCGTACCCACCCGCAGGCGTGTACGTAGCTGCGTTCTGAACAGAAGTGTGCACACATCTCAGCGTGCGGCCAAGCGGTGCAGCGAGGGCGTGGACAGCGGCGAGTGCGCGCAGCACGTCGTCGTAGGTGCTTGTGCACTCGCTGCCGCTGCTGCGGCCTGCCGCCACTCGCTTTGCCTTTTCTCTTGCTATTCCTTTTTTTTTGTTGTTTTCGAATCTCATTCGTCCTACTCTCTCTCTCCGCTTCGTCCGACTCTTCCCGCTTCTGCTTTTGATGGAGCCGAGCCTCCCCTTTGGTGCCCCCGGTGCGGAGCCGTGCGGTCGGTGTGTGTCACGGCGGTCGCACGCGGAGAGCGGAGCAGACGTTGCAGGAACCGTGTTTTCTCGTTTTTCTTTTCTCGCTGTGCACATGTCTTTTTGCTTTACTACGTCGCTACGTATTGTACGATGCCGCGTTGCGGCTGCGGTACTCCAACTGCATCAGTGGTGGCGACGGGACGAACTCTTCTCGTCTGTGGTGGAGCGTCTGCTCTTGCTGCTGCTGCTGCTGCTGCTGCCCGCCACTGCTTCTGCAGCACGGCGGCCAGCTGCCCCCTCGCACTGCCCCTGCGCGGTGCCTCTGCCGGAGCAGCGTGGGTGCTGCCTCTCCTGCACCGCGTTCTCCCTCCCTCCCCGTCTTTGTGCGTGTCCACCTCCCCCACCGCCCCCCTCGTCTTCTCTCCCTCCATCCCCCTCTCTTGCGCCTGCACTGCCGCGGCGGCACACCGCACCACACAGATCTGCTCTCCAGCCTCCGCACCCACCAAACTCTCTCTCATCAACCCCCCCCTACCCTACCCGACCCTCCCCCATACCGCCATGTCCGCCTACGTGTCGTCGACCCGCGTGGAGGAGCGCATCGCGAAGCGCGCGAGCCTGAACGCCGGGAGCTGCGACGTGCCCGTTGTGGTGGAGAGCGCGCAGGGCGGCAAGGCGCACTTCAGCGTGCTGCCGCGCGACGCGACGGTTGCGCAGCTGACGAGCGCGGTGCGCCGCCTCGACGGCGTCGACGCGAGGAAGGCGGTGTCGCTTGCGGTGGCGCAGTGCGCCGTTGCGCCGACGACGACGCTTGGCGAGCTGCACGACGCGTGCAAGCAGGCGGACGACGGCATGCTGTACGTCACCTACACCGCCGAGGCCGCCATGGGTGCCACCGTGAACGTGTGCGGCATGACTGCTGCCTGGTAGTGCGCCGTGGACAGTTGACGGCTGTGGAGCGCCCGTCGCAACCTAAAGCAACGCGTGCAAAGCCATCCCCTCCCGTCTCCTCGTGAGCGGCTCTCTGCGCCACCGTCATGTGTATTTCTTGTTTGCCGGATTGCCGATTTCCCTTAATGTGACGTGGTGGGGGGTGCTGCTCGTACCCACCCGCAGGCGTGTACGTAGCTGCGTTCTGAACAGAAGTGTGCACACATCTCAGCGTGCGGCCAAGCGGTGCAGCGAGGGCGTGGACAGCGGCGAGTGCGCGCAGCACGTCGTCGTAGGTGCTTGTGCACTCGCTGCCGCTGCTGCGGCCTGCCGCCACTCGCTTTGCCTTTTCTCTTGCTATTCCTTTTTTTTTGTTGTTTTCGAATCTCATTCGTCCTACTCTCTCTCTCCGCTTCGTCCGACTCTTCCCGCTTCTGCTTTTGATGGAGCCGAGCCTCCCCTTTGGTGCCCCCGGTGCGGAGCCGTGCGGTCGGTGTGTGTCACGGCGGTCGCACGCGGAGAGCGGAGCAGACGTTGCAGGAACCGTGTTTTCTCGTTTTTCTTTTCTCGCTGTGCACATGTCTTTTTGCTTTACTACGTCGCTACGTATTGTACGATGCCGCGTTGCGGCTGCGGTACTCCAACTGCATCAGTGGTGGCGACGGGACGAACTCTTCTCGTCTGTGGTGGAGCGTCTGCTCTTGCTGCTGCTGCTGCTGCTGCTGCCCGCCACTGCTTCTGCAGCACGGCGGCCAGCTGCCCCCTCGCACTGCCCCTGCGCGGTGCCTCTGCCGGAGCAGCGTGGGTGCTGCCTCTCCTGCACCGCGTTCTCCCTCCCTCCCCGTCTTTGTGCGTGTCCACCTCCCCCACCGCCCCCCTCGTCTTCTCTCCCTCCATCCCCCTCTCTTGCGCCTGCACTGCCGCGGCGGCACACCGCACCACACAGATCTGCTCTCCAGCCTCCGCACCCACCAAACTCTCTCTCATCAACCCCCCCCTACCCTACCCGACCCTCCCCCATACCGCCATGTCCGCCTACGTGTCGTCGACCCGCGTGGAGGAGCGCATCGCGAAGCGCGCGAGCCTGAACGCCGGGAGCTGCGACGTGCCCGTTGTGGTGGAGAGCGCGCAGGGCGGCAAGGCGCACTTCAGCGTGCTGCCGCGCGACGCGACGGTTGCGCAGCTGACGAGCGCGGTGCGCCGCCTCGACGGCGTCGACGCGAGGAAGGCGGTGTCGCTTGCGGTGGCGCAGTGCGCCGTTGCGCCGACGACGACGCTTGGCGAGCTGCACGACGCGTGCAAGCAGGCGGACGACGGCATGCTGTACGTCACCTACACCGCCGAGGCCGCCATGGGTGCCACCGTGAACGTGTGCGGCATGACTGCTGCCTGGTAGTGCGCCGTGGACAGTTGACGGCTGTGGAGCGCCCGTCGCAACCTAAAGCAACGCGTGCAAAGCCATCCCCTCCCGTCTCCTCGTGAGCGGCTCTCTGCGCCACCGTCATGTGTATTTCTTGTTTGCCGGATTGCCGATTTCCCTTAATGTGACGTGGTGGGGGGTGCTGCTCGTACCCACCCGCAGGCGTGTACGTAGCTGCGTTCTGAACAGAAGTGTGCACACATCTCAGCGTGCGGCCAAGCGGTGCAGCGAGGGCGTGGACAGCGGCGAGTGCGCGCAGCACGTCGTCGTAGGTGCTTGTGCACTCGCTGCCGCTGCTGCGGCCTGCCGCCACTCGCTTTGCCTTTTCTCTTGCTATTCCTTTTTTTTTGTTGTTTTCGAATCTCATTCGTCCTACTCTCTCTCTCCGCTTCGTCCGACTCTTCCCGCTTCTGCTTTTGATGGAGCCGAGCCTCCCCTTTGGTGCCCCCGGTGCGGAGCCGTGCGGTCGGTGTGTGTCACGGCGGTCGCACGCGGAGAGCGGAGCAGACGTTGCAGGAACCGTGTTTTCTCGTTTTTCTTTTCTCGCTGTGCACATGTCTTTTTGCTTTACTACGTCGCTACGTATTGTACGATGCCGCGTTGCGGCTGCGGTACTCCAACTGCATCAGTGGTGGCGACGGGACGAACTCTTCTCGTCTGTGGTGGAGCGTCTGCTCTTGCTGCTGCTGCTGCTGCTGCTGCCCGCCACTGCTTCTGCAGCACGGCGGCCAGCTGCCCCCTCGCACTGCCCCTGCGCGGTGCCTCTGCCGGAGCAGCGTGGGTGCTGCCTCTCCTGCACCGCGTTCTCCCTCCCTCCCCGTCTTTGTGCGTGTCCACCTCCCCCACCGCCCCCCTCGTCTTCTCTCCCTCCATCCCCCTCTCTTGCGCCTGCACTGCCGCGGCGGCACACCGCACCACACAGATCTGCTCTCCAGCCTCCGCACCCACCAAACTCTCTCTCATCAACCCCCCCCTACCCTACCCGACCCTCCCCCATACCGCCATGTCCGCCTACGTGTCGTCGACCCGCGTGGAGGAGCGCATCGCGAAGCGCGCGAGCCTGAACGCCGGGAGCTGCGACGTGCCCGTTGTGGTGGAGAGCGCGCAGGGCGGCAAGGCGCACTTCAGCGTGCTGCCGCGCGACGCGACGGTTGCGCAGCTGACGAGCGCGGTGCGCCGCCTCGACGGCGTCGACGCGAGGAAGGCGGTGTCGCTTGCGGTGGCGCAGTGCGCCGTTGCGCCGACGACGACGCTTGGCGAGCTGCACGACGCGTGCAAGCAGGCGGACGACGGCATGCTGTACGTCACCTACACCGCCGAGGCCGCCATGGGTGCCACCGTGAACGTGTGCGGCATGACTGCTGCCTGGTAGTGCGCCGTGGACAGTTGACGGCTGTGGAGCGCCCGTCGCAACCTAAAGCAACGCGTGCAAAGCCATCCCCTCCCGTCTCCTCGTGAGCGGCTCTCTGCGCCACCGTCATGTGTATTTCTTGTTTGCCGGATTGCCGATTTCCCTTAATGTGACGTGGTGGGGGGTGCTGCTCGTACCCACCCGCAGGCGTGTACGTAGCTGCGTTCTGAACAGAAGTGTGCACACATCTCAGCGTGCGGCCAAGCGGTGCAGCGAGGGCGTGGACAGCGGCGAGTGCGCGCAGCACGTCGTCGTAGGTGCTTGTGCACTCGCTGCCGCTGCTGCGGCCTGCCGCCACTCGCTTTGCCTTTTCTCTTGCTATTCCTTTTTTTTTGTTGTTTTCGAATCTCATTCGTCCTACTCTCTCTCTCCGCTTCGTCCGACTCTTCCCGCTTCTGCTTTTGATGGAGCCGAGCCTCCCCTTTGGTGCCCCCGGTGCGGAGCCGTGCGGTCGGTGTGTGTCACGGCGGTCGCACGCGGAGAGCGGAGCAGACGTTGCAGGAACCGTGTTTTCTCGTTTTTCTTTTCTCGCTGTGCACATGTCTTTTTGCTTTACTACGTCGCTACGTATTGTACGATGCCGCGTTGCGGCTGCGGTACTCCAACTGCATCAGTGGTGGCGACGGGACGAACTCTTCTCGTCTGTGGTGGAGCGTCTGCTCTTGCTGCTGCTGCTGCTGCTGCTGCCCGCCACTGCTTCTGCAGCACGGCGGCCAGCTGCCCCCTCGCACTGCCCCTGCGCGGTGCCTCTGCCGGAGCAGCGTGGGTGCTGCCTCTCCTGCACCGCGTTCTCCCTCCCTCCCCGTCTTTGTGCGTGTCCACCTCCCCCACCGCCCCCCTCGTCTTCTCTCCCTCCATCCCCCTCTCTTGCGCCTGCACTGCCGCGGCGGCACACCGCACCACACAGATCTGCTCTCCAGCCTCCGCACCCACCAAACTCTCTCTCATCAACCCCCCCCTACCCTACCCGACCCTCCCCCATACCGCCATGTCCGCCTACGTGTCGTCGACCCGCGTGGAGGAGCGCATCGCGAAGCGCGCGAGCCTGAACGCCGGGAGCTGCGACGTGCCCGTTGTGGTGGAGAGCGCGCAGGGCGGCAAGGCGCACTTCAGCGTGCTGCCGCGCGACGCGACGGTTGCGCAGCTGACGAGCGCGGTGCGCCGCCTCGACGGCGTCGACGCGAGGAAGGCGGTGTCGCTTGCGGTGGCGCAGTGCGCCGTTGCGCCGACGACGACGCTTGGCGAGCTGCACGACGCGTGCAAGCAGGCGGACGACGGCATGCTGTACGTCACCTACACCGCCGAGGCCGCCATGGGTGCCACCGTGAACGTGTGCGGCATGACTGCTGCCTGGTAGTGCGCCGTGGACAGTTGACGGCTGTGGAGCGCCCGTCGCAACCTAAAGCAACGCGTGCAAAGCCATCCCCTCCCGTCTCCTCGTGAGCGGCTCTCTGCGCCACCGTCATGTGTATTTCTTGTTTGCCGGATTGCCGATTTCCCTTAATGTGACGTGGTGGGGGGTGCTGCTCGTACCCACCCGCAGGCGTGTACGTAGCTGCGTTCTGAACAGAAGTGTGCACACATCTCAGCGTGCGGCCAAGCGGTGCAGCGAGGGCGTGGACAGCGGCGAGTGCGCGCAGCACGTCGTCGTAGGTGCTTGTGCACTCGCTGCCGCTGCTGCGGCCTGCCGCCACTCGCTTTGCCTTTTCTCTTGCTATTCCTTTTTTTTTGTTGTTTTCGAATCTCATTCGTCCTACTCTCTCTCTCCGCTTCGTCCGACTCTTCCCGCTTCTGCTTTTGATGGAGCCGAGCCTCCCCTTTGGTGCCCCCGGTGCGGAGCCGTGCGGTCGGTGTGTGTCACGGCGGTCGCACGCGGAGAGCGGAGCAGACGTTGCAGGAACCGTGTTTTCTCGTTTTTCTTTTCTCGCTGTGCACATGTCTTTTTGCTTTACTACGTCGCTACGTATTGTACGATGCCGCGTTGCGGCTGCGGTACTCCAACTGCATCAGTGGTGGCGACGGGACGAACTCTTCTCGTCTGTGGTGGAGCGTCTGCTCTTGCTGCTGCTGCTGCTGCTGCTGCCCGCCACTGCTTCTGCAGCACGGCGGCCAGCTGCCCCCTCGCACTGCCCCTGCGCGGTGCCTCTGCCGGAGCAGCGTGGGTGCTGCCTCTCCTGCACCGCGTTCTCCCTCCCTCCCCGTCTTTGTGCGTGTCCACCTCCCCCACCGCCCCCCTCGTCTTCTCTCCCTCCATCCCCCTCTCTTGCGCCTGCACTGCCGCGGCGGCACACCGCACCACACAGATCTGCTCTCCAGCCTCCGCACCCACCAAACTCTCTCTCATCAACCCCCCCCTACCCTACCCGACCCTCCCCCATACCGCCATGTCCGCCTACGTGTCGTCGACCCGCGTGGAGGAGCGCATCGCGAAGCGCGCGAGCCTGAACGCCGGGAGCTGCGACGTGCCCGTTGTGGTGGAGAGCGCGCAGGGCGGCAAGGCGCACTTCAGCGTGCTGCCGCGCGACGCGACGGTTGCGCAGCTGACGAGCGCGGTGCGCCGCCTCGACGGCGTCGACGCGAGGAAGGCGGTGTCGCTTGCGGTGGCGCAGTGCGCCGTTGCGCCGACGACGACGCTTGGCGAGCTGCACGACGCGTGCAAGCAGGCGGACGACGGCATGCTGTACGTCACCTACACCGCCGAGGCCGCCATGGGTGCCACCGTGAACGTGTGCGGCATGACTGCTGCCTGGTAGTGCGCCGTGGACAGTTGACGGCTGTGGAGCGCCCGTCGCAACCTAAAGCAACGCGTGCAAAGCCATCCCCTCCCGTCTCCTCGTGAGCGGCTCTCTGCGCCACCGTCATGTGTATTTCTTGTTTGCCGGATTGCCGATTTCCCTTAATGTGACGTGGTGGGGGGTGCTGCTCGTACCCACCCGCAGGCGTGTACGTAGCTGCGTTCTGAACAGAAGTGTGCACACATCTCAGCGTGCGGCCAAGCGGTGCAGCGAGGGCGTGGACAGCGGCGAGTGCGCGCAGCACGTCGTCGTAGGTGCTTGTGCACTCGCTGCCGCTGCTGCGGCCTGCCGCCACTCGCTTTGCCTTTTCTCTTGCTATTCCTTTTTTTTTGTTGTTTTCGAATCTCATTCGTCCTACTCTCTCTCTCCGCTTCGTCCGACTCTTCCCGCTTCTGCTTTTGATGGAGCCGAGCCTCCCCTTTGGTGCCCCCGGTGCGGAGCCGTGCGGTCGGTGTGTGTCACGGCGGTCGCACGCGGAGAGCGGAGCAGACGTTGCAGGAACCGTGTTTTCTCGTTTTTCTTTTCTCGCTGTGCACATGTCTTTTTGCTTTACTACGTCGCTACGTATTGTACGATGCCGCGTTGCGGCTGCGGTACTCCAACTGCATCAGTGGTGGCGACGGGACGAACTCTTCTCGTCTGTGGTGGAGCGTCTGCTCTTGCTGCTGCTGCTGCTGCTGCTGCCCGCCACTGCTTCTGCAGCACGGCGGCCAGCTGCCCCCTCGCACTGCCCCTGCGCGGTGCCTCTGCCGGAGCAGCGTGGGTGCTGCCTCTCCTGCACCGCGTTCTCCCTCCCTCCCCGTCTTTGTGCGTGTCCACCTCCCCCACCGCCCCCCTCGTCTTCTCTCCCTCCATCCCCCTCTCTTGCGCCTGCACTGCCGCGGCGGCACACCGCACCACACAGATCTGCTCTCCAGCCTCCGCACCCACCAAACTCTCTCTCATCAACCCCCCCCTACCCTACCCGACCCTCCCCCATACCGCCATGTCCGCCTACGTGTCGTCGACCCGCGTGGAGGAGCGCATCGCGAAGCGCGCGAGCCTGAACGCCGGGAGCTGCGACGTGCCCGTTGTGGTGGAGAGCGCGCAGGGCGGCAAGGCGCACTTCAGCGTGCTGCCGCGCGACGCGACGGTTGCGCAGCTGACGAGCGCGGTGCGCCGCCTCGACGGCGTCGACGCGAGGAAGGCGGTGTCGCTTGCGGTGGCGCAGTGCGCCGTTGCGCCGACGACGACGCTTGGCGAGCTGCACGACGCGTGCAAGCAGGCGGACGACGGCATGCTGTACGTCACCTACACCGCCGAGGCCGCCATGGGTGCCACCGTGAACGTGTGCGGCATGACTGCTGCCTGGTAGTGCGCCGTGGACAGTTGACGGCTGTGGAGCGCCCGTCGCAACCTAAAGCAACGCGTGCAAAGCCATCCCCTCCCGTCTCCTCGTGAGCGGCTCTCTGCGCCACCGTCATGTGTATTTCTTGTTTGCCGGATTGCCGATTTCCCTTAATGTGACGTGGTGGGGGGTGCTGCTCGTACCCACCCGCAGGCGTGTACGTAGCTGCGTTCTGAACAGAAGTGTGCACACATCTCAGCGTGCGGCCAAGCGGTGCAGCGAGGGCGTGGACAGCGGCGAGTGCGCGCAGCACGTCGTCGTAGGTGCTTGTGCACTCGCTGCCGCTGCTGCGGCCTGCCGCCACTCGCTTTGCCTTTTCTCTTGCTATTCCTTTTTTTTTGTTGTTTTCGAATCTCATTCGTCCTACTCTCTCTCTCCGCTTCGTCCGACTCTTCCCGCTTCTGCTTTTGATGGAGCCGAGCCTCCCCTTTGGTGCCCCCGGTGCGGAGCCGTGCGGTCGGTGTGTGTCACGGCGGTCGCACGCGGAGAGCGGAGCAGACGTTGCAGGAACCGTGTTTTCTCGTTTTTCTTTTCTCGCTGTGCACATGTCTTTTTGCTTTACTACGTCGCTACGTATTGTACGATGCCGCGTTGCGGCTGCGGTACTCCAACTGCATCAGTGGTGGCGACGGGACGAACTCTTCTCGTCTGTGGTGGAGCGTCTGCTCTTGCTGCTGCTGCTGCTGCTGCTGCCCGCCACTGCTTCTGCAGCACGGCGGCCAGCTGCCCCCTCGCACTGCCCCTGCGCGGTGCCTCTGCCGGAGCAGCGTGGGTGCTGCCTCTCCTGCACCGCGTTCTCCCTCCCTCCCCGTCTTTGTGCGTGTCCACCTCCCCCACCGCCCCCCTCGTCTTCTCTCCCTCCATCCCCCTCTCTTGCGCCTGCACTGCCGCGGCGGCACACCGCACCACACAGATCTGCTCTCCAGCCTCCGCACCCACCAAACTCTCTCTCATCAACCCCCCCCTACCCTACCCGACCCTCCCCCATACCGCCATGTCCGCCTACGTGTCGTCGACCCGCGTGGAGGAGCGCATCGCGAAGCGCGCGAGCCTGAACGCCGGGAGCTGCGACGTGCCCGTTGTGGTGGAGAGCGCGCAGGGCGGCAAGGCGCACTTCAGCGTGCTGCCGCGCGACGCGACGGTTGCGCAGCTGACGAGCGCGGTGCGCCGCCTCGACGGCGTCGACGCGAGGAAGGCGGTGTCGCTTGCGGTGGCGCAGTGCGCCGTTGCGCCGACGACGACGCTTGGCGAGCTGCACGACGCGTGCAAGCAGGCGGACGACGGCATGCTGTACGTCACCTACACCGCCGAGGCCGCCATGGGTGCCACCGTGAACGTGTGCGGCATGACTGCTGCCTGGTAGTGCGCCGTGGACAGTTGACGGCTGTGGAGCGCCCGTCGCAACCTAAAGCAACGCGTGCAAAGCCATCCCCTCCCGTCTCCTCGTGAGCGGCTCTCTGCGCCACCGTCATGTGTATTTCTTGTTTGCCGGATTGCCGATTTCCCTTAATGTGACGTGGTGGGGGGTGCTGCTCGTACCCACCCGCAGGCGTGTACGTAGCTGCGTTCTGAACAGAAGTGTGCACACATCTCAGCGTGCGGCCAAGCGGTGCAGCGAGGGCGTGGACAGCGGCGAGTGCGCGCAGCACGTCGTCGTAGGTGCTTGTGCACTCGCTGCCGCTGCTGCGGCCTGCCGCCACTCGCTTTGCCTTTTCTCTTGCTATTCCTTTTTTTTTGTTGTTTTCGAATCTCATTCGTCCTACTCTCTCTCTCCGCTTCGTCCGACTCTTCCCGCTTCTGCTTTTGATGGAGCCGAGCCTCCCCTTTGGTGCCCCCGGTGCGGAGCCGTGCGGTCGGTGTGTGTCACGGCGGTCGCACGCGGAGAGCGGAGCAGACGTTGCAGGAACCGTGTTTTCTCGTTTTTCTTTTCTCGCTGTGCACATGTCTTTTTGCTTTACTACGTCGCTACGTATTGTACGATGCCGCGTTGCGGCTGCGGTACTCCAACTGCATCAGTGGTGGCGACGGGACGAACTCTTCTCGTCTGTGGTGGAGCGTCTGCTCTTGCTGCTGCTGCTGCTGCTGCTGCCCGCCACTGCTTCTGCAGCACGGCGGCCAGCTGCCCCCTCGCACTGCCCCTGCGCGGTGCCTCTGCCGGAGCAGCGTGGGTGCTGCCTCTCCTGCACCGCGTTCTCCCTCCCTCCCCGTCTTTGTGCGTGTCCACCTCCCCCACCGCCCCCCTCGTCTTCTCTCCCTCCATCCCCCTCTCTTGCGCCTGCACTGCCGCGGCGGCACACCGCACCACACAGATCTGCTCTCCAGCCTCCGCACCCACCAAACTCTCTCTCATCAACCCCCCCCTACCCTACCCGACCCTCCCCCATACCGCCATGTCCGCCTACGTGTCGTCGACCCGCGTGGAGGAGCGCATCGCGAAGCGCGCGAGCCTGAACGCCGGGAGCTGCGACGTGCCCGTTGTGGTGGAGAGCGCGCAGGGCGGCAAGGCGCACTTCAGCGTGCTGCCGCGCGACGCGACGGTTGCGCAGCTGACGAGCGCGGTGCGCCGCCTCGACGGCGTCGACGCGAGGAAGGCGGTGTCGCTTGCGGTGGCGCAGTGCGCCGTTGCGCCGACGACGACGCTTGGCGAGCTGCACGACGCGTGCAAGCAGGCGGACGACGGCATGCTGTACGTCACCTACACCGCCGAGGCCGCCATGGGTGCCACCGTGAACGTGTGCGGCATGACTGCTGCCTGGTAGTGCGCCGTGGACAGTTGACGGCTGTGGAGCGCCCGTCGCAACCTAAAGCAACGCGTGCAAAGCCATCCCCTCCCGTCTCCTCGTGAGCGGCTCTCTGCGCCACCGTCATGTGTATTTCTTGTTTGCCGGATTGCCGATTTCCCTTAATGTGACGTGGTGGGGGGTGCTGCTCGTACCCACCCGCAGGCGTGTACGTAGCTGCGTTCTGAACAGAAGTGTGCACACATCTCAGCGTGCGGCCAAGCGGTGCAGCGAGGGCGTGGACAGCGGCGAGTGCGCGCAGCACGTCGTCGTAGGTGCTTGTGCACTCGCTGCCGCTGCTGCGGCCTGCCGCCACTCGCTTTGCCTTTTCTCTTGCTATTCCTTTTTTTTTGTTGTTTTCGAATCTCATTCGTCCTACTCTCTCTCTCCGCTTCGTCCGACTCTTCCCGCTTCTGCTTTTGATGGAGCCGAGCCTCCCCTTTGGTGCCCCCGGTGCGGAGCCGTGCGGTCGGTGTGTGTCACGGCGGTCGCACGCGGAGAGCGGAGCAGACGTTGCAGGAACCGTGTTTTCTCGTTTTTCTTTTCTCGCTGTGCACATGTCTTTTTGCTTTACTACGTCGCTACGTATTGTACGATGCCGCGTTGCGGCTGCGGTACTCCAACTGCATCAGTGGTGGCGACGGGACGAACTCTTCTCGTCTGTGGTGGAGCGTCTGCTCTTGCTGCTGCTGCTGCTGCTGCTGCCCGCCACTGCTTCTGCAGCACGGCGGCCAGCTGCCCCCTCGCACTGCCCCTGCGCGGTGCCTCTGCCGGAGCAGCGTGGGTGCTGCCTCTCCTGCACCGCGTTCTCCCTCCCTCCCCGTCTTTGTGCGTGTCCACCTCCCCCACCGCCCCCCTCGTCTTCTCTCCCTCCATCCCCCTCTCTTGCGCCTGCACTGCCGCGGCGGCACACCGCACCACACAGATCTGCTCTCCAGCCTCCGCACCCACCAAACTCTCTCTCATCAACCCCCCCCTACCCTACCCGACCCTCCCCCATACCGCCATGTCCGCCTACGTGTCGTCGACCCGCGTGGAGGAGCGCATCGCGAAGCGCGCGAGCCTGAACGCCGGGAGCTGCGACGTGCCCGTTGTGGTGGAGAGCGCGCAGGGCGGCAAGGCGCACTTCAGCGTGCTGCCGCGCGACGCGACGGTTGCGCAGCTGACGAGCGCGGTGCGCCGCCTCGACGGCGTCGACGCGAGGAAGGCGGTGTCGCTTGCGGTGGCGCAGTGCGCCGTTGCGCCGACGACGACGCTTGGCGAGCTGCACGACGCGTGCAAGCAGGCGGACGACGGCATGCTGTACGTCACCTACACCGCCGAGGCCGCCATGGGTGCCACCGTGAACGTGTGCGGCATGACTGCTGCCTGGTAGTGCGCCGTGGACAGTTGACGGCTGTGGAGCGCCCGTCGCAACCTAAAGCAACGCGTGCAAAGCCATCCCCTCCCGTCTCCTCGTGAGCGGCTCTCTGCGCCACCGTCATGTGTATTTCTTGTTTGCCGGATTGCCGATTTCCCTTAATGTGACGTGGTGGGGGGTGCTGCTCGTACCCACCCGCAGGCGTGTACGTAGCTGCGTTCTGAACAGAAGTGTGCACACATCTCAGCGTGCGGCCAAGCGGTGCAGCGAGGGCGTGGACAGCGGCGAGTGCGCGCAGCACGTCGTCGTAGGTGCTTGTGCACTCGCTGCCGCTGCTGCGGCCTGCCGCCACTCGCTTTGCCTTTTCTCTTGCTATTCCTTTTTTTTTGTTGTTTTCGAATCTCATTCGTCCTACTCTCTCTCTCCGCTTCGTCCGACTCTTCCCGCTTCTGCTTTTGATGGAGCCGAGCCTCCCCTTTGGTGCCCCCGGTGCGGAGCCGTGCGGTCGGTGTGTGTCACGGCGGTCGCACGCGGAGAGCGGAGCAGACGTTGCAGGAACCGTGTTTTCTCGTTTTTCTTTTCTCGCTGTGCACATGTCTTTTTGCTTTACTACGTCGCTACGTATTGTACGATGCCGCGTTGCGGCTGCGGTACTCCAACTGCATCAGTGGTGGCGACGGGACGAACTCTTCTCGTCTGTGGTGGAGCGTCTGCTCTTGCTGCTGCTGCTGCTGCTGCTGCCCGCCACTGCTTCTGCAGCACGGCGGCCAGCTGCCCCCTCGCACTGCCCCTGCGCGGTGCCTCTGCCGGAGCAGCGTGGGTGCTGCCTCTCCTGCACCGCGTTCTCCCTCCCTCCCCGTCTTTGTGCGTGTCCACCTCCCCCACCGCCCCCCTCGTCTTCTCTCCCTCCATCCCCCTCTCTTGCGCCTGCACTGCCGCGGCGGCACACCGCACCACACAGATCTGCTCTCCAGCCTCCGCACCCACCAAACTCTCTCTCATCAACCCCCCCCTACCCTACCCGACCCTCCCCCATACCGCCATGTCCGCCTACGTGTCGTCGACCCGCGTGGAGGAGCGCATCGCGAAGCGCGCGAGCCTGAACGCCGGGAGCTGCGACGTGCCCGTTGTGGTGGAGAGCGCGCAGGGCGGCAAGGCGCACTTCAGCGTGCTGCCGCGCGACGCGACGGTTGCGCAGCTGACGAGCGCGGTGCGCCGCCTCGACGGCGTCGACGCGAGGAAGGCGGTGTCGCTTGCGGTGGCGCAGTGCGCCGTTGCGCCGACGACGACGCTTGGCGAGCTGCACGACGCGTGCAAGCAGGCGGACGACGGCATGCTGTACGTCACCTACACCGCCGAGGCCGCCATGGGTGCCACCGTGAACGTGTGCGGCATGACTGCTGCCTGGTAGTGCGCCGTGGACAGTTGACGGCTGTGGAGCGCCCGTCGCAACCTAAAGCAACGCGTGCAAAGCCATCCCCTCCCGTCTCCTCGTGAGCGGCTCTCTGCGCCACCGTCATGTGTATTTCTTGTTTGCCGGATTGCCGATTTCCCTTAATGTGACGTGGTGGGGGGTGCTGCTCGTACCCACCCGCAGGCGTGTACGTAGCTGCGTTCTGAACAGAAGTGTGCACACATCTCAGCGTGCGGCCAAGCGGTGCAGCGAGGGCGTGGACAGCGGCGAGTGCGCGCAGCACGTCGTCGTAGGTGCTTGTGCACTCGCTGCCGCTGCTGCGGCCTGCCGCCACTCGCTTTGCCTTTTCTCTTGCTATTCCTTTTTTTTTGTTGTTTTCGAATCTCATTCGTCCTACTCTCTCTCTCCGCTTCGTCCGACTCTTCCCGCTTCTGCTTTTGATGGAGCCGAGCCTCCCCTTTGGTGCCCCCGGTGCGGAGCCGTGCGGTCGGTGTGTGTCACGGCGGTCGCACGCGGAGAGCGGAGCAGACGTTGCAGGAACCGTGTTTTCTCGTTTTTCTTTTCTCGCTGTGCACATGTCTTTTTGCTTTACTACGTCGCTACGTATTGTACGATGCCGCGTTGCGGCTGCGGTACTCCAACTGCATCAGTGGTGGCGACGGGACGAACTCTTCTCGTCTGTGGTGGAGCGTCTGCTCTTGCTGCTGCTGCTGCTGCTGCTGCCCGCCACTGCTTCTGCAGCACGGCGGCCAGCTGCCCCCTCGCACTGCCCCTGCGCGGTGCCTCTGCCGGAGCAGCGTGGGTGCTGCCTCTCCTGCACCGCGTTCTCCCTCCCTCCCCGTCTTTGTGCGTGTCCACCTCCCCCACCGCCCCCCTCGTCTTCTCTCCCTCCATCCCCCTCTCTTGCGCCTGCACTGCCGCGGCGGCACACCGCACCACACAGATCTGCTCTCCAGCCTCCGCACCCACCAAACTCTCTCTCATCAACCCCCCCCTACCCTACCCGACCCTCCCCCATACCGCCATGTCCGCCTACGTGTCGTCGACCCGCGTGGAGGAGCGCATCGCGAAGCGCGCGAGCCTGAACGCCGGGAGCTGCGACGTGCCCGTTGTGGTGGAGAGCGCGCAGGGCGGCAAGGCGCACTTCAGCGTGCTGCCGCGCGACGCGACGGTTGCGCAGCTGACGAGCGCGGTGCGCCGCCTCGACGGCGTCGACGCGAGGAAGGCGGTGTCGCTTGCGGTGGCGCAGTGCGCCGTTGCGCCGACGACGACGCTTGGCGAGCTGCACGACGCGTGCAAGCAGGCGGACGACGGCATGCTGTACGTCACCTACACCGCCGAGGCCGCCATGGGTGCCACCGTGAACGTGTGCGGCATGACTGCTGCCTGGTAGTGCGCCGTGGACAGTTGACGGCTGTGGAGCGCCCGTCGCAACCTAAAGCAACGCGTGCAAAGCCATCCCCTCCCGTCTCCTCGTGAGCGGCTCTCTGCGCCACCGTCATGTGTATTTCTTGTTTGCCGGATTGCCGATTTCCCTTAATGTGACGTGGTGGGGGGTGCTGCTCGTACCCACCCGCAGGCGTGTACGTAGCTGCGTTCTGAACAGAAGTGTGCACACATCTCAGCGTGCGGCCAAGCGGTGCAGCGAGGGCGTGGACAGCGGCGAGTGCGCGCAGCACGTCGTCGTAGGTGCTTGTGCACTCGCTGCCGCTGCTGCGGCCTGCCGCCACTCGCTTTGCCTTTTCTCTTGCTATTCCTTTTTTTTTGTTGTTTTCGAATCTCATTCGTCCTACTCTCTCTCTCCGCTTCGTCCGACTCTTCCCGCTTCTGCTTTTGATGGAGCCGAGCCTCCCCTTTGGTGCCCCCGGTGCGGAGCCGTGCGGTCGGTGTGTGTCACGGCGGTCGCACGCGGAGAGCGGAGCAGACGTTGCAGGAACCGTGTTTTCTCGTTTTTCTTTTCTCGCTGTGCACATGTCTTTTTGCTTTACTACGTCGCTACGTATTGTACGATGCCGCGTTGCGGCTGCGGTACTCCAACTGCATCAGTGGTGGCGACGGGACGAACTCTTCTCGTCTGTGGTGGAGCGTCTGCTCTTGCTGCTGCTGCTGCTGCTGCTGCCCGCCACTGCTTCTGCAGCACGGCGGCCAGCTGCCCCCTCGCACTGCCCCTGCGCGGTGCCTCTGCCGGAGCAGCGTGGGTGCTGCCTCTCCTGCACCGCGTTCTCCCTCCCTCCCCGTCTTTGTGCGTGTCCACCTCCCCCACCGCCCCCCTCGTCTTCTCTCCCTCCATCCCCCTCTCTTGCGCCTGCACTGCCGCGGCGGCACACCGCACCACACAGATCTGCTCTCCAGCCTCCGCACCCACCAAACTCTCTCTCATCAACCCCCCCCTACCCTACCCGACCCTCCCCCATACCGCCATGTCCGCCTACGTGTCGTCGACCCGCGTGGAGGAGCGCATCGCGAAGCGCGCGAGCCTGAACGCCGGGAGCTGCGACGTGCCCGTTGTGGTGGAGAGCGCGCAGGGCGGCAAGGCGCACTTCAGCGTGCTGCCGCGCGACGCGACGGTTGCGCAGCTGACGAGCGCGGTGCGCCGCCTCGACGGCGTCGACGCGAGGAAGGCGGTGTCGCTTGCGGTGGCGCAGTGCGCCGTTGCGCCGACGACGACGCTTGGCGAGCTGCACGACGCGTGCAAGCAGGCGGACGACGGCATGCTGTACGTCACCTACACCGCCGAGGCCGCCATGGGTGCCACCGTGAACGTGTGCGGCATGACTGCTGCCTGGTAGTGCGCCGTGGACAGTTGACGGCTGTGGAGCGCCCGTCGCAACCTAAAGCAACGCGTGCAAAGCCATCCCCTCCCGTCTCCTCGTGAGCGGCTCTCTGCGCCACCGTCATGTGTATTTCTTGTTTGCCGGATTGCCGATTTCCCTTAATGTGACGTGGTGGGGGGTGCTGCTCGTACCCACCCGCAGGCGTGTACGTAGCTGCGTTCTGAACAGAAGTGTGCACACATCTCAGCGTGCGGCCAAGCGGTGCAGCGAGGGCGTGGACAGCGGCGAGTGCGCGCAGCACGTCGTCGTAGGTGCTTGTGCACTCGCTGCCGCTGCTGCGGCCTGCCGCCACTCGCTTTGCCTTTTCTCTTGCTATTCCTTTTTTTTTGTTGTTTTCGAATCTCATTCGTCCTACTCTCTCTCTCCGCTTCGTCCGACTCTTCCCGCTTCTGCTTTTGATGGAGCCGAGCCTCCCCTTTGGTGCCCCCGGTGCGGAGCCGTGCGGTCGGTGTGTGTCACGGCGGTCGCACGCGGAGAGCGGAGCAGACGTTGCAGGAACCGTGTTTTCTCGTTTTTCTTTTCTCGCTGTGCACATGTCTTTTTGCTTTACTACGTCGCTACGTATTGTACGATGCCGCGTTGCGGCTGCGGTACTCCAACTGCATCAGTGGTGGCGACGGGACGAACTCTTCTCGTCTGTGGTGGAGCGTCTGCTCTTGCTGCTGCTGCTGCTGCTGCTGCCCGCCACTGCTTCTGCAGCACGGCGGCCAGCTGCCCCCTCGCACTGCCCCTGCGCGGTGCCTCTGCCGGAGCAGCGTGGGTGCTGCCTCTCCTGCACCGCGTTCTCCCTCCCTCCCCGTCTTTGTGCGTGTCCACCTCCCCCACCGCCCCCCTCGTCTTCTCTCCCTCCATCCCCCTCTCTTGCGCCTGCACTGCCGCGGCGGCACACCGCACCACACAGATCTGCTCTCCAGCCTCCGCACCCACCAAACTCTCTCTCATCAACCCCCCCCTACCCTACCCGACCCTCCCCCATACCGCCATGTCCGCCTACGTGTCGTCGACCCGCGTGGAGGAGCGCATCGCGAAGCGCGCGAGCCTGAACGCCGGGAGCTGCGACGTGCCCGTTGTGGTGGAGAGCGCGCAGGGCGGCAAGGCGCACTTCAGCGTGCTGCCGCGCGACGCGACGGTTGCGCAGCTGACGAGCGCGGTGCGCCGCCTCGACGGCGTCGACGCGAGGAAGGCGGTGTCGCTTGCGGTGGCGCAGTGCGCCGTTGCGCCGACGACGACGCTTGGCGAGCTGCACGACGCGTGCAAGCAGGCGGACGACGGCATGCTGTACGTCACCTACACCGCCGAGGCCGCCATGGGTGCCACCGTGAACGTGTGCGGCATGACTGCTGCCTGGTAGTGCGCCGTGGACAGTTGACGGCTGTGGAGCGCCCGTCGCAACCTAAAGCAACGCGTGCAAAGCCATCCCCTCCCGTCTCCTCGTGAGCGGCTCTCTGCGCCACCGTCATGTGTATTTCTTGTTTGCCGGATTGCCGATTTCCCTTAATGTGACGTGGTGGGGGGTGCTGCTCGTACCCACCCGCAGGCGTGTACGTAGCTGCGTTCTGAACAGAAGTGTGCACACATCTCAGCGTGCGGCCAAGCGGTGCAGCGAGGGCGTGGACAGCGGCGAGTGCGCGCAGCACGTCGTCGTAGGTGCTTGTGCACTCGCTGCCGCTGCTGCGGCCTGCCGCCACTCGCTTTGCCTTTTCTCTTGCTATTCCTTTTTTTTTGTTGTTTTCGAATCTCATTCGTCCTACTCTCTCTCTCCGCTTCGTCCGACTCTTCCCGCTTCTGCTTTTGATGGAGCCGAGCCTCCCCTTTGGTGCCCCCGGTGCGGAGCCGTGCGGTCGGTGTGTGTCACGGCGGTCGCACGCGGAGAGCGGAGCAGACGTTGCAGGAACCGTGTTTTCTCGTTTTTCTTTTCTCGCTGTGCACATGTCTTTTTGCTTTACTACGTCGCTACGTATTGTACGATGCCGCGTTGCGGCTGCGGTACTCCAACTGCATCAGTGGTGGCGACGGGACGAACTCTTCTCGTCTGTGGTGGAGCGTCTGCTCTTGCTGCTGCTGCTGCTGCTGCTGCCCGCCACTGCTTCTGCAGCACGGCGGCCAGCTGCCCCCTCGCACTGCCCCTGCGCGGTGCCTCTGCCGGAGCAGCGTGGGTGCTGCCTCTCCTGCACCGCGTTCTCCCTCCCTCCCCGTCTTTGTGCGTGTCCACCTCCCCCACCGCCCCCCTCGTCTTCTCTCCCTCCATCCCCCTCTCTTGCGCCTGCACTGCCGCGGCGGCACACCGCACCACACAGATCTGCTCTCCAGCCTCCGCACCCACCAAACTCTCTCTCATCAACCCCCCCCTACCCTACCCGACCCTCCCCCATACCGCCATGTCCGCCTACGTGTCGTCGACCCGCGTGGAGGAGCGCATCGCGAAGCGCGCGAGCCTGAACGCCGGGAGCTGCGACGTGCCCGTTGTGGTGGAGAGCGCGCAGGGCGGCAAGGCGCACTTCAGCGTGCTGCCGCGCGACGCGACGGTTGCGCAGCTGACGAGCGCGGTGCGCCGCCTCGACGGCGTCGACGCGAGGAAGGCGGTGTCGCTTGCGGTGGCGCAGTGCGCCGTTGCGCCGACGACGACGCTTGGCGAGCTGCACGACGCGTGCAAGCAGGCGGACGACGGCATGCTGTACGTCACCTACACCGCCGAGGCCGCCATGGGTGCCACCGTGAACGTGTGCGGCATGACTGCTGCCTGGTAGTGCGCCGTGGACAGTTGACGGCTGTGGAGCGCCCGTCGCAACCTAAAGCAACGCGTGCAAAGCCATCCCCTCCCGTCTCCTCGTGAGCGGCTCTCTGCGCCACCGTCATGTGTATTTCTTGTTTGCCGGATTGCCGATTTCCCTTAATGTGACGTGGTGGGGGGTGCTGCTCGTACCCACCCGCAGGCGTGTACGTAGCTGCGTTCTGAACAGAAGTGTGCACACATCTCAGCGTGCGGCCAAGCGGTGCAGCGAGGGCGTGGACAGCGGCGAGTGCGCGCAGCACGTCGTCGTAGGTGCTTGTGCACTCGCTGCCGCTGCTGCGGCCTGCCGCCACTCGCTTTGCCTTTTCTCTTGCTATTCCTTTTTTTTTGTTGTTTTCGAATCTCATTCGTCCTACTCTCTCTCTCCGCTTCGTCCGACTCTTCCCGCTTCTGCTTTTGATGGAGCCGAGCCTCCCCTTTGGTGCCCCCGGTGCGGAGCCGTGCGGTCGGTGTGTGTCACGGCGGTCGCACGCGGAGAGCGGAGCAGACGTTGCAGGAACCGTGTTTTCTCGTTTTTCTTTTCTCGCTGTGCACATGTCTTTTTGCTTTACTACGTCGCTACGTATTGTACGATGCCGCGTTGCGGCTGCGGTACTCCAACTGCATCAGTGGTGGCGACGGGACGAACTCTTCTCGTCTGTGGTGGAGCGTCTGCTCTTGCTGCTGCTGCTGCTGCTGCTGCCCGCCACTGCTTCTGCAGCACGGCGGCCAGCTGCCCCCTCGCACTGCCCCTGCGCGGTGCCTCTGCCGGAGCAGCGTGGGTGCTGCCTCTCCTGCACCGCGTTCTCCCTCCCTCCCCGTCTTTGTGCGTGTCCACCTCCCCCACCGCCCCCCTCGTCTTCTCTCCCTCCATCCCCCTCTCTTGCGCCTGCACTGCCGCGGCGGCACACCGCACCACACAGATCTGCTCTCCAGCCTCCGCACCCACCAAACTCTCTCTCATCAACCCCCCCCTACCCTACCCGACCCTCCCCCATACCGCCATGTCCGCCTACGTGTCGTCGACCCGCGTGGAGGAGCGCATCGCGAAGCGCGCGAGCCTGAACGCCGGGAGCTGCGACGTGCCCGTTGTGGTGGAGAGCGCGCAGGGCGGCAAGGCGCACTTCAGCGTGCTGCCGCGCGACGCGACGGTTGCGCAGCTGACGAGCGCGGTGCGCCGCCTCGACGGCGTCGACGCGAGGAAGGCGGTGTCGCTTGCGGTGGCGCAGTGCGCCGTTGCGCCGACGACGACGCTTGGCGAGCTGCACGACGCGTGCAAGCAGGCGGACGACGGCATGCTGTACGTCACCTACACCGCCGAGGCCGCCATGGGTGCCACCGTGAACGTGTGCGGCATGACTGCTGCCTGGTAGTGCGCCGTGGACAGTTGACGGCTGTGGAGCGCCCGTCGCAACCTAAAGCAACGCGTGCAAAGCCATCCCCTCCCGTCTCCTCGTGAGCGGCTCTCTGCGCCACCGTCATGTGTATTTCTTGTTTGCCGGATTGCCGATTTCCCTTAATGTGACGTGGTGGGGGGTGCTGCTCGTACCCACCCGCAGGCGTGTACGTAGCTGCGTTCTGAACAGAAGTGTGCACACATCTCAGCGTGCGGCCAAGCGGTGCAGCGAGGGCGTGGACAGCGGCGAGTGCGCGCAGCACGTCGTCGTAGGTGCTTGTGCACTCGCTGCCGCTGCTGCGGCCTGCCGCCACTCGCTTTGCCTTTTCTCTTGCTATTCCTTTTTTTTTGTTGTTTTCGAATCTCATTCGTCCTACTCTCTCTCTCCGCTTCGTCCGACTCTTCCCGCTTCTGCTTTTGATGGAGCCGAGCCTCCCCTTTGGTGCCCCCGGTGCGGAGCCGTGCGGTCGGTGTGTGTCACGGCGGTCGCACGCGGAGAGCGGAGCAGACGTTGCAGGAACCGTGTTTTCTCGTTTTTCTTTTCTCGCTGTGCACATGTCTTTTTGCTTTACTACGTCGCTACGTATTGTACGATGCCGCGTTGCGGCTGCGGTACTCCAACTGCATCAGTGGTGGCGACGGGACGAACTCTTCTCGTCTGTGGTGGAGCGTCTGCTCTTGCTGCTGCTGCTGCTGCTGCTGCCCGCCACTGCTTCTGCAGCACGGCGGCCAGCTGCCCCCTCGCACTGCCCCTGCGCGGTGCCTCTGCCGGAGCAGCGTGGGTGCTGCCTCTCCTGCACCGCGTTCTCCCTCCCTCCCCGTCTTTGTGCGTGTCCACCTCCCCCACCGCCCCCCTCGTCTTCTCTCCCTCCATCCCCCTCTCTTGCGCCTGCACTGCCGCGGCGGCACACCGCACCACACAGATCTGCTCTCCAGCCTCCGCACCCACCAAACTCTCTCTCATCAACCCCCCCCTACCCTACCCGACCCTCCCCCATACCGCCATGTCCGCCTACGTGTCGTCGACCCGCGTGGAGGAGCGCATCGCGAAGCGCGCGAGCCTGAACGCCGGGAGCTGCGACGTGCCCGTTGTGGTGGAGAGCGCGCAGGGCGGCAAGGCGCACTTCAGCGTGCTGCCGCGCGACGCGACGGTTGCGCAGCTGACGAGCGCGGTGCGCCGCCTCGACGGCGTCGACGCGAGGAAGGCGGTGTCGCTTGCGGTGGCGCAGTGCGCCGTTGCGCCGACGACGACGCTTGGCGAGCTGCACGACGCGTGCAAGCAGGCGGACGACGGCATGCTGTACGTCACCTACACCGCCGAGGCCGCCATGGGTGCCACCGTGAACGTGTGCGGCATGACTGCTGCCTGGTAGTGCGCCGTGGACAGTTGACGGCTGTGGAGCGCCCGTCGCAACCTAAAGCAACGCGTGCAAAGCCATCCCCTCCCGTCTCCTCGTGAGCGGCTCTCTGCGCCACCGTCATGTGTATTTCTTGTTTGCCGGATTGCCGATTTCCCTTAATGTGACGTGGTGGGGGGTGCTGCTCGTACCCACCCGCAGGCGTGTACGTAGCTGCGTTCTGAACAGAAGTGTGCACACATCTCAGCGTGCGGCCAAGCGGTGCAGCGAGGGCGTGGACAGCGGCGAGTGCGCGCAGCACGTCGTCGTAGGTGCTTGTGCACTCGCTGCCGCTGCTGCGGCCTGCCGCCACTCGCTTTGCCTTTTCTCTTGCTATTCCTTTTTTTTTGTTGTTTTCGAATCTCATTCGTCCTACTCTCTCTCTCCGCTTCGTCCGACTCTTCCCGCTTCTGCTTTTGATGGAGCCGAGCCTCCCCTTTGGTGCCCCCGGTGCGGAGCCGTGCGGTCGGTGTGTGTCACGGCGGTCGCACGCGGAGAGCGGAGCAGACGTTGCAGGAACCGTGTTTTCTCGTTTTTCTTTTCTCGCTGTGCACATGTCTTTTTGCTTTACTACGTCGCTACGTATTGTACGATGCCGCGTTGCGGCTGCGGTACTCCAACTGCATCAGTGGTGGCGACGGGACGAACTCTTCTCGTCTGTGGTGGAGCGTCTGCTCTTGCTGCTGCTGCTGCTGCTGCTGCCCGCCACTGCTTCTGCAGCACGGCGGCCAGCTGCCCCCTCGCACTGCCCCTGCGCGGTGCCTCTGCCGGAGCAGCGTGGGTGCTGCCTCTCCTGCACCGCGTTCTCCCTCCCTCCCCGTCTTTGTGCGTGTCCACCTCCCCCACCGCCCCCCTCGTCTTCTCTCCCTCCATCCCCCTCTCTTGCGCCTGCACTGCCGCGGCGGCACACCGCACCACACAGATCTGCTCTCCAGCCTCCGCACCCACCAAACTCTCTCTCATCAACCCCCCCCTACCCTACCCGACCCTCCCCCATACCGCCATGTCCGCCTACGTGTCGTCGACCCGCGTGGAGGAGCGCATCGCGAAGCGCGCGAGCCTGAACGCCGGGAGCTGCGACGTGCCCGTTGTGGTGGAGAGCGCGCAGGGCGGCAAGGCGCACTTCAGCGTGCTGCCGCGCGACGCGACGGTTGCGCAGCTGACGAGCGCGGTGCGCCGCCTCGACGGCGTCGACGCGAGGAAGGCGGTGTCGCTTGCGGTGGCGCAGTGCGCCGTTGCGCCGACGACGACGCTTGGCGAGCTGCACGACGCGTGCAAGCAGGCGGACGACGGCATGCTGTACGTCACCTACACCGCCGAGGCCGCCATGGGTGCCACCGTGAACGTGTGCGGCATGACTGCTGCCTGGTAGTGCGCCGTGGACAGTTGACGGCTGTGGAGCGCCCGTCGCAACCTAAAGCAACGCGTGCAAAGCCATCCCCTCCCGTCTCCTCGTGAGCGGCTCTCTGCGCCACCGTCATGTGTATTTCTTGTTTGCCGGATTGCCGATTTCCCTTAATGTGACGTGGTGGGGGGTGCTGCTCGTACCCACCCGCAGGCGTGTACGTAGCTGCGTTCTGAACAGAAGTGTGCACACATCTCAGCGTGCGGCCAAGCGGTGCAGCGAGGGCGTGGACAGCGGCGAGTGCGCGCAGCACGTCGTCGTAGGTGCTTGTGCACTCGCTGCCGCTGCTGCGGCCTGCCGCCACTCGCTTTGCCTTTTCTCTTGCTATTCCTTTTTTTTTGTTGTTTTCGAATCTCATTCGTCCTACTCTCTCTCTCCGCTTCGTCCGACTCTTCCCGCTTCTGCTTTTGATGGAGCCGAGCCTCCCCTTTGGTGCCCCCGGTGCGGAGCCGTGCGGTCGGTGTGTGTCACGGCGGTCGCACGCGGAGAGCGGAGCAGACGTTGCAGGAACCGTGTTTTCTCGTTTTTCTTTTCTCGCTGTGCACATGTCTTTTTGCTTTACTACGTCGCTACGTATTGTACGATGCCGCGTTGCGGCTGCGGTACTCCAACTGCATCAGTGGTGGCGACGGGACGAACTCTTCTCGTCTGTGGTGGAGCGTCTGCTCTTGCTGCTGCTGCTGCTGCTGCTGCCCGCCACTGCTTCTGCAGCACGGCGGCCAGCTGCCCCCTCGCACTGCCCCTGCGCGGTGCCTCTGCCGGAGCAGCGTGGGTGCTGCCTCTCCTGCACCGCGTTCTCCCTCCCTCCCCGTCTTTGTGCGTGTCCACCTCCCCCACCGCCCCCCTCGTCTTCTCTCCCTCCATCCCCCTCTCTTGCGCCTGCACTGCCGCGGCGGCACACCGCACCACACAGATCTGCTCTCCAGCCTCCGCACCCACCAAACTCTCTCTCATCAACCCCCCCCTACCCTACCCGACCCTCCCCCATACCGCCATGTCCGCCTACGTGTCGTCGACCCGCGTGGAGGAGCGCATCGCGAAGCGCGCGAGCCTGAACGCCGGGAGCTGCGACGTGCCCGTTGTGGTGGAGAGCGCGCAGGGCGGCAAGGCGCACTTCAGCGTGCTGCCGCGCGACGCGACGGTTGCGCAGCTGACGAGCGCGGTGCGCCGCCTCGACGGCGTCGACGCGAGGAAGGCGGTGTCGCTTGCGGTGGCGCAGTGCGCCGTTGCGCCGACGACGACGCTTGGCGAGCTGCACGACGCGTGCAAGCAGGCGGACGACGGCATGCTGTACGTCACCTACACCGCCGAGGCCGCCATGGGTGCCACCGTGAACGTGTGCGGCATGACTGCTGCCTGGTAGTGCGCCGTGGACAGTTGACGGCTGTGGAGCGCCCGTCGCAACCTAAAGCAACGCGTGCAAAGCCATCCCCTCCCGTCTCCTCGTGAGCGGCTCTCTGCGCCACCGTCATGTGTATTTCTTGTTTGCCGGATTGCCGATTTCCCTTAATGTGACGTGGTGGGGGGTGCTGCTCGTACCCACCCGCAGGCGTGTACGTAGCTGCGTTCTGAACAGAAGTGTGCACACATCTCAGCGTGCGGCCAAGCGGTGCAGCGAGGGCGTGGACAGCGGCGAGTGCGCGCAGCACGTCGTCGTAGGTGCTTGTGCACTCGCTGCCGCTGCTGCGGCCTGCCGCCACTCGCTTTGCCTTTTCTCTTGCTATTCCTTTTTTTTTGTTGTTTTCGAATCTCATTCGTCCTACTCTCTCTCTCCGCTTCGTCCGACTCTTCCCGCTTCTGCTTTTGATGGAGCCGAGCCTCCCCTTTGGTGCCCCCGGTGCGGAGCCGTGCGGTCGGTGTGTGTCACGGCGGTCGCACGCGGAGAGCGGAGCAGACGTTGCAGGAACCGTGTTTTCTCGTTTTTCTTTTCTCGCTGTGCACATGTCTTTTTGCTTTACTACGTCGCTACGTATTGTACGATGCCGCGTTGCGGCTGCGGTACTCCAACTGCATCAGTGGTGGCGACGGGACGAACTCTTCTCGTCTGTGGTGGAGCGTCTGCTCTTGCTGCTGCTGCTGCTGCTGCTGCCCGCCACTGCTTCTGCAGCACGGCGGCCAGCTGCCCCCTCGCACTGCCCCTGCGCGGTGCCTCTGCCGGAGCAGCGTGGGTGCTGCCTCTCCTGCACCGCGTTCTCCCTCCCTCCCCGTCTTTGTGCGTGTCCACCTCCCCCACCGCCCCCCTCGTCTTCTCTCCCTCCATCCCCCTCTCTTGCGCCTGCACTGCCGCGGCGGCACACCGCACCACACAGATCTGCTCTCCAGCCTCCGCACCCACCAAACTCTCTCTCATCAACCCCCCCCTACCCTACCCGACCCTCCCCCATACCGCCATGTCCGCCTACGTGTCGTCGACCCGCGTGGAGGAGCGCATCGCGAAGCGCGCGAGCCTGAACGCCGGGAGCTGCGACGTGCCCGTTGTGGTGGAGAGCGCGCAGGGCGGCAAGGCGCACTTCAGCGTGCTGCCGCGCGACGCGACGGTTGCGCAGCTGACGAGCGCGGTGCGCCGCCTCGACGGCGTCGACGCGAGGAAGGCGGTGTCGCTTGCGGTGGCGCAGTGCGCCGTTGCGCCGACGACGACGCTTGGCGAGCTGCACGACGCGTGCAAGCAGGCGGACGACGGCATGCTGTACGTCACCTACACCGCCGAGGCCGCCATGGGTGCCACCGTGAACGTGTGCGGCATGACTGCTGCCTGGTAGTGCGCCGTGGACAGTTGACGGCTGTGGAGCGCCCGTCGCAACCTAAAGCAACGCGTGCAAAGCCATCCCCTCCCGTCTCCTCGTGAGCGGCTCTCTGCGCCACCGTCATGTGTATTTCTTGTTTGCCGGATTGCCGATTTCCCTTAATGTGACGTGGTGGGGGGTGCTGCTCGTACCCACCCGCAGGCGTGTACGTAGCTGCGTTCTGAACAGAAGTGTGCACACATCTCAGCGTGCGGCCAAGCGGTGCAGCGAGGGCGTGGACAGCGGCGAGTGCGCGCAGCACGTCGTCGTAGGTGCTTGTGCACTCGCTGCCGCTGCTGCGGCCTGCCGCCACTCGCTTTGCCTTTTCTCTTGCTATTCCTTTTTTTTTGTTGTTTTCGAATCTCATTCGTCCTACTCTCTCTCTCCGCTTCGTCCGACTCTTCCCGCTTCTGCTTTTGATGGAGCCGAGCCTCCCCTTTGGTGCCCCCGGTGCGGAGCCGTGCGGTCGGTGTGTGTCACGGCGGTCGCACGCGGAGAGCGGAGCAGACGTTGCAGGAACCGTGTTTTCTCGTTTTTCTTTTCTCGCTGTGCACATGTCTTTTTGCTTTACTACGTCGCTACGTATTGTACGATGCCGCGTTGCGGCTGCGGTACTCCAACTGCATCAGTGGTGGCGACGGGACGAACTCTTCTCGTCTGTGGTGGAGCGTCTGCTCTTGCTGCTGCTGCTGCTGCTGCTGCCCGCCACTGCTTCTGCAGCACGGCGGCCAGCTGCCCCCTCGCACTGCCCCTGCGCGGTGCCTCTGCCGGAGCAGCGTGGGTGCTGCCTCTCCTGCACCGCGTTCTCCCTCCCTCCCCGTCTTTGTGCGTGTCCACCTCCCCCACCGCCCCCCTCGTCTTCTCTCCCTCCATCCCCCTCTCTTGCGCCTGCACTGCCGCGGCGGCACACCGCACCACACAGATCTGCTCTCCAGCCTCCGCACCCACCAAACTCTCTCTCATCAACCCCCCCTACCCTACCCGACCCTCCCCCATACCGCCATGTCCGCCTACGTGTCGTCGACCCGCGTGGAGGAGCGCATCGCGAAGCGCGCGAGCCTGAACGCCGGGAGCTGCGACGTGCCCGTTGTGGTGGAGAGCGCGCAGGGCGGCAAGGCGCACTTCAGCGTGCTGCCGCGCGACGCGACGGTTGCGCAGCTGACGAGCGCGGTGCGCCGCCTCGACGGCGTCGACGCGAGGAAGGCGGTGTCGCTTGCGGTGGCGCAGTGCGCCGTTGCGCCGACGACGACGCTTGGCGAGCTGCACGACGCGTGCAAGCAGGCGGACGACGGCATGCTGTACGTCACCTACACCGCCGAGGCAGAACATGGGCGGTGCCGTGTGGACGCCGTGCTTTGGCGCCACCTGGAACTAAGCGACGAGACGCACGCGAGCAGGGTTCCCTCCGTGCCGTAGGACACATTCCAACGTTAGGGCGCTGCACCCGCATTTGCAGTTCGCCTGTCGCAGCTGTGTGCTGACCTTTGACCTCTCTCTCCCTCTTCCCTCTTACCTCCCTGCGTGCGCTCTGGTCCATGTGTTTATTTTGACTGACCACGCACACACCGAGGTGATGGTCGAGATGGGCAAGACGCGACAGCCGCGTGAGTGCGGCTGGCCGTGGCTGCTGCGAAGGTCGAGAGAGCGGCGGCCCTGCTGGCCCGCATCGCTGCCGCCTCCCTCCCATTCGCTATTTTACTTTTCTTGCCTTTCAGCACGAAAACGCTTTTATCATATAGGATCGCTTTTTAGTGCTCTCTTCGCGGAGAAGGTGATTTGCTTCTCTGTTCACTCGGTCCGTGTTGGCAGTGGACGTGCGGGCGTGTTTGCCCCTGCCGCTGCGCACCTGCAGTGACCAATCCCTCTTTCCCCGACAACCGCACGTCCGGCGTCGTTTCACATCTGCACACGTATTGCCCAAACACGGGTAGCTGCGTGGACAAAGCAGCAACACACTCTCGCATTCTTTAACTATTTTTTTTTGTTCCTCTCCAGCTTTCTTTCAGCTCATGTGTATAATCGTTTATTTATCGCTTCTTTCAAAACCGCGACTGCGATAGGTGGCCTCCTGCTGCGCGACGGCACTCTTCGAACGCCGGCAATTCCCCGTGGGACGTCCACCCAATTTGCCGTCGCCACTTTTCGTCTCGCCGGTCCACTGGATTTGCAGAGGCAGGCTTTGAGTGCGCAACGCAGCTGAGGCACGGACGACGTTATGCCAGTGCTGCTGCGTCCAGAGGCTCTCCGGTGCTGAGCCTCGCTGCTCCCTCTATGCGGCAGATGCCCTCATACTTCTCTCCCCTCTCCCCCTCTCCCCCTCTCTCCCTTCCTCCTTCATCGTCCGCGTACGGCGGCAGCTTCACTCAGCTCGCCTACTGCAGCCGTTCTTCTGAAGTTTTGTCTCGTCAAAAAACCGCTCTCTACCTCCAACGAGTCACGAACGCACTTACAAGCTCTCTTTCTCTGACCCCCCTACCCTACCCGACCCTCCCCCATACCGCCATGTCCGCCTACGTGTCGTCGACCCGCGTGGAGGAGCGCATCGCGAAGCGCGCGAGCCTGAACGCCGGGAGCTGCGACGTGCCCGTTGTGGTGGAGAGCGCGCAGGGCGGCAAGGCGCACTTCAGCGTGCTGCCGCGCGACGCGACGGTTGCGCAGCTGACGAGCGCGGTGCGCCGCCTCGACGGCGTCGACGCGAGGAAGGCGGTGTCGCTTGCGGTGGCGCAGTGCGCCGTTGCGCCGACGACGACGCTTGGCGAGCTGCACGACGCGTGCAAGCAGGCGGACGACGGCATGCTGTACGTCACCTACACCGCCGAGGCAGAACATGGGCGGTGCCGTGTGGACGCCGTGCTTTGGCGCCACCTGGAACTAAGCGACGAGACGCACGCGAGCAGGGTTCCCTCCGTGCCGTAGGACACATTCCAACGTTAGGGCGCTGCACCCGCATTTGCAGTTCGCCTGTCGCAGCTGTGTGCTGACCTTTGACCTCTCTCTCCCTCTTCCCTCTTACCTCCCTGCGTGCGCTCTGGTCCATGTGTTTATTTTGACTGACCACGCACACACCGAGGTGATGGTCGAGATGGGCAAGACGCGACAGCCGCGTGAGTGCGGCTGGCCGTGGCTGCTGCGAAGGTCGAGAGAGCGGCGGCCCTGCTGGCCCGCATCGCTGCCGCCTCCCTCCCATTCGCTATTTTACTTTTCTTGCCTTTCAGCACGAAAACGCTTTTATCATATAGGATCGCTTTTTAGTGCTCTCTTCGCGGAGAAGGTGATTTGCTTCTCTGTTCACTCGGTCCGTGTTGGCAGTGGACGTGCGGGCGTGTTTGCCCCTGCCGCTGCGCACCTGCAGTGACCAATCCCTCTTTCCCCGACAACCGCACGTCCGGCGTCGTTTCACATCTGCACACGTATTGCCCAAACACGGGTAGCTGCGTGGACAAAGCAGCAACACACTCTCGCATTCTTTAACTATTTTTTTTTGTTCCTCTCCAGCTTTCTTTCAGCTCATGTGTATAATCGTTTATTTATCGCTTCTTTCAAAACCGCGACTGCGATAGGTGGCCTCCTGCTGCGCGACGGCACTCTTCGAACGCCGGCAATTCCCCGTGGGACGTCCACCCAATTTGCCGTCGCCACTTTTCGTCTCGCCGGTCCACTGGATTTGCAGAGGCAGGCTTTGAGTGCGCAACGCAGCTGAGGCACGGACGACGTTATGCCAGTGCTGCTGCGTCCAGAGGCTCTCCGGTGCTGAGCCTCGCTGCTCCCTCTATGCGGCAGATGCCCTCATACTTCTCTCCCCTCTCCCCCTCTCCCCCTCTCTCCCTTCCTCCTTCATCGTCCGCGTACGGCGGCAGCTTCACTCAGCTCGCCTACTGCAGCCGTTCTTCTGAAGTTTTGTCTCGTCAAAAAACCGCTCTCTACCTCCAACGAGTCACGAACGCACTTACAAGCTCTCTTTCTCTGACCCCCCTACCCTACCCGACCCTCCCCCATACCGCCATGTCCGCCTACGTGTCGTCGACCCGCGTGGAGGAGCGCATCGCGAAGCGCGCGAGCCTGAACGCCGGGAGCTGCGACGTGCCCGTTGTGGTGGAGAGCGCGCAGGGCGGCAAGGCGCACTTCAGCGTGCTGCCGCGCGACGCGACGGTTGCGCAGCTGACGAGCGCGGTGCGCCGCCTCGACGGCGTCGACGCGAGGAAGGCGGTGTCGCTTGCGGTGGCGCAGTGCGCCGTTGCGCCGACGACGACGCTTGGCGAGCTGCACGACGCGTGCAAGCAGGCGGACGACGGCATGCTGTACGTCACCTACACCGCCGAGGCAGAACATGGGCGGTGCCGTGTGGACGCCGTGCTTTGGCGCCACCTGGAACTAAGCGACGAGACGCACGCGAGCAGGGTTCCCTCCGTGCCGTAGGACACATTCCAACGTTAGGGCGCTGCACCCGCATTTGCAGTTCGCCTGTCGCAGCTGTGTGCTGACCTTTGACCTCTCTCTCCCTCTTCCCTCTTACCTCCCTGCGTGCGCTCTGGTCCATGTGTTTATTTTGACTGACCACGCACACACCGAGGTGATGGTCGAGATGGGCAAGACGCGACAGCCGCGTGAGTGCGGCTGGCCGTGGCTGCTGCGAAGGTCGAGAGAGCGGCGGCCCTGCTGGCCCGCATCGCTGCCGCCTCCCTCCCATTCGCTATTTTACTTTTCTTGCCTTTCAGCACGAAAACGCTTTTATCATATAGGATCGCTTTTTAGTGCTCTCTTCGCGGAGAAGGTGATTTGCTTCTCTGTTCACTCGGTCCGTGTTGGCAGTGGACGTGCGGGCGTGTTTGCCCCTGCCGCTGCGCACCTGCAGTGACCAATCCCTCTTTCCCCGACAACCGCACGTCCGGCGTCGTTTCACATCTGCACACGTATTGCCCAAACACGGGTAGCTGCGTGGACAAAGCAGCAACACACTCTCGCATTCTTTAACTATTTTTTTTTGTTCCTCTCCAGCTTTCTTTCAGCTCATGTGTATAATCGTTTATTTATCGCTTCTTTCAAAACCGCGACTGCGATAGGTGGCCTCCTGCTGCGCGACGGCACTCTTCGAACGCCGGCAATTCCCCGTGGGACGTCCACCCAATTTGCCGTCGCCACTTTTCGTCTCGCCGGTCCACTGGATTTGCAGAGGCAGGCTTTGAGTGCGCAACGCAGCTGAGGCACGGACGACGTTATGCCAGTGCTGCTGCGTCCAGAGGCTCTCCGGTGCTGAGCCTCGCTGCTCCCTCTATGCGGCAGATGCCCTCATACTTCTCTCCCCTCTCCCCCTCTCCCCCTCTCTCCCTTCCTCCTTCATCGTCCGCGTACGGCGGCAGCTTCACTCAGCTCGCCTACTGCAGCCGTTCTTCTGAAGTTTTGTCTCGTCAAAAAACCGCTCTCTACCTCCAACGAGTCACGAACGCACTTACAAGCTCTCTTTCTCTGACCCCCCTACCCTACCCGACCCTCCCCCATACCGCCATGTCCGCCTACGTGTCGTCGACCCGCGTGGAGGAGCGCATCGCGAAGCGCGCGAGCCTGAACGCCGGGAGCTGCGACGTGCCCGTTGTGGTGGAGAGCGCGCAGGGCGGCAAGGCGCACTTCAGCGTGCTGCCGCGCGACGCGACGGTTGCGCAGCTGACGAGCGCGGTGCGCCGCCTCGACGGCGTCGACGCGAGGAAGGCGGTGTCGCTTGCGGTGGCGCAGTGCGCCGTTGCGCCGACGACGACGCTTGGCGAGCTGCACGACGCGTGCAAGCAGGCGGACGACGGCATGCTGTACGTCACCTACACCGCCGAGGCAGAACATGGGCGGTGCCGTGTGGACGCCGTGCTTTGGCGCCACCTGGAACTAAGCGACGAGACGCACGCGAGCAGGGTTCCCTCCGTGCCGTAGGACACATTCCAACGTTAGGGCGCTGCACCCGCATTTGCAGTTCGCCTGTCGCAGCTGTGTGCTGACCTTTGACCTCTCTCTCCCTCTTCCCTCTTACCTCCCTGCGTGCGCTCTGGTCCATGTGTTTATTTTGACTGACCACGCACACACCGAGGTGATGGTCGAGATGGGCAAGACGCGACAGCCGCGTGAGTGCGGCTGGCCGTGGCTGCTGCGAAGGTCGAGAGAGCGGCGGCCCTGCTGGCCCGCATCGCTGCCGCCTCCCTCCCATTCGCTATTTTACTTTTCTTGCCTTTCAGCACGAAAACGCTTTTATCATATAGGATCGCTTTTTAGTGCTCTCTTCGCGGAGAAGGTGATTTGCTTCTCTGTTCACTCGGTCCGTGTTGGCAGTGGACGTGCGGGCGTGTTTGCCCCTGCCGCTGCGCACCTGCAGTGACCAATCCCTCTTTCCCCGACAACCGCACGTCCGGCGTCGTTTCACATCTGCACACGTATTGCCCAAACACGGGTAGCTGCGTGGACAAAGCAGCAACACACTCTCGCATTCTTTAACTATTTTTTTTTGTTCCTCTCCAGCTTTCTTTCAGCTCATGTGTATAATCGTTTATTTATCGCTTCTTTCAAAACCGCGACTGCGATAGGTGGCCTCCTGCTGCGCGACGGCACTCTTCGAACGCCGGCAATTCCCCGTGGGACGTCCACCCAATTTGCCGTCGCCACTTTTCGTCTCGCCGGTCCACTGGATTTGCAGAGGCAGGCTTTGAGTGCGCAACGCAGCTGAGGCACGGACGACGTTATGCCAGTGCTGCTGCGTCCAGAGGCTCTCCGGTGCTGAGCCTCGCTGCTCCCTCTATGCGGCAGATGCCCTCATACTTCTCTCCCCTCTCCCCCTCTCCCCCTCTCTCCCTTCCTCCTTCATCGTCCGCGTACGGCGGCAGCTTCACTCAGCTCGCCTACTGCAGCCGTTCTTCTGAAGTTTTGTCTCGTCAAAAAACCGCTCTCTACCTCCAACGAGTCACGAACGCACTTACAAGCTCTCTTTCTCTGACCCCCCTACCCTACCCGACCCTCCCCCATACCGCCATGTCCGCCTACGTGTCGTCGACCCGCGTGGAGGAGCGCATCGCGAAGCGCGCGAGCCTGAACGCCGGGAGCTGCGACGTGCCCGTTGTGGTGGAGAGCGCGCAGGGCGGCAAGGCGCACTTCAGCGTGCTGCCGCGCGACGCGACGGTTGCGCAGCTGACGAGCGCGGTGCGCCGCCTCGACGGCGTCGACGCGAGGAAGGCGGTGTCGCTTGCGGTGGCGCAGTGCGCCGTTGCGCCGACGACGACGCTTGGCGAGCTGCACGACGCGTGCAAGCAGGCGGACGACGGCATGCTGTACGTCACCTACACCGCCGAGGCAGAACATGGGCGGTGCCGTGTGGACGCCGTGCTTTGGCGCCACCTGGAACTAAGCGACGAGACGCACGCGAGCAGGGTTCCCTCCGTGCCGTAGGACACATTCCAACGTTAGGGCGCTGCACCCGCATTTGCAGTTCGCCTGTCGCAGCTGTGTGCTGACCTTTGACCTCTCTCTCCCTCTTCCCTCTTACCTCCCTGCGTGCGCTCTGGTCCATGTGTTTATTTTGACTGACCACGCACACACCGAGGTGATGGTCGAGATGGGCAAGACGCGACAGCCGCGTGAGTGCGGCTGGCCGTGGCTGCTGCGAAGGTCGAGAGAGCGGCGGCCCTGCTGGCCCGCATCGCTGCCGCCTCCCTCCCATTCGCTATTTTACTTTTCTTGCCTTTCAGCACGAAAACGCTTTTATCATATAGGATCGCTTTTTAGTGCTCTCTTCGCGGAGAAGGTGATTTGCTTCTCTGTTCACTCGGTCCGTGTTGGCAGTGGACGTGCGGGCGTGTTTGCCCCTGCCGCTGCGCACCTGCAGTGACCAATCCCTCTTTCCCCGACAACCGCACGTCCGGCGTCGTTTCACATCTGCACACGTATTGCCCAAACACGGGTAGCTGCGTGGACAAAGCAGCAACACACTCTCGCATTCTTTAACTATTTTTTTTTGTTCCTCTCCAGCTTTCTTTCAGCTCATGTGTATAATCGTTTATTTATCGCTTCTTTCAAAACCGCGACTGCGATAGGTGGCCTCCTGCTGCGCGACGGCACTCTTCGAACGCCGGCAATTCCCCGTGGGACGTCCACCCAATTTGCCGTCGCCACTTTTCGTCTCGCCGGTCCACTGGATTTGCAGAGGCAGGCTTTGAGTGCGCAACGCAGCTGAGGCACGGACGACGTTATGCCAGTGCTGCTGCGTCCAGAGGCTCTCCGGTGCTGAGCCTCGCTGCTCCCTCTATGCGGCAGATGCCCTCATACTTCTCTCCCCTCTCCCCCTCTCCCCCTCTCTCCCTTCCTCCTTCATCGTCCGCGTACGGCGGCAGCTTCACTCAGCTCGCCTACTGCAGCCGTTCTTCTGAAGTTTTGTCTCGTCAAAAAACCGCTCTCTACCTCCAACGAGTCACGAACGCACTTACAAGCTCTCTTTCTCTGACCCCCCTACCCTACCCGACCCTCCCCCATACCGCCATGTCCGCCTACGTGTCGTCGACCCGCGTGGAGGAGCGCATCGCGAAGCGCGCGAGCCTGAACGCCGGGAGCTGCGACGTGCCCGTTGTGGTGGAGAGCGCGCAGGGCGGCAAGGCGCACTTCAGCGTGCTGCCGCGCGACGCGACGGTTGCGCAGCTGACGAGCGCGGTGCGCCGCCTCGACGGCGTCGACGCGAGGAAGGCGGTGTCGCTTGCGGTGGCGCAGTGCGCCGTTGCGCCGACGACGACGCTTGGCGAGCTGCACGACGCGTGCAAGCAGGCGGACGACGGCATGCTGTACGTCACCTACACCGCCGAGGCAGAACATGGGCGGTGCCGTGTGGACGCCGTGCTTTGGCGCCACCTGGAACTAAGCGACGAGACGCACGCGAGCAGGGTTCCCTCCGTGCCGTAGGACACATTCCAACGTTAGGGCGCTGCACCCGCATTTGCAGTTCGCCTGTCGCAGCTGTGTGCTGACCTTTGACCTCTCTCTCCCTCTTCCCTCTTACCTCCCTGCGTGCGCTCTGGTCCATGTGTTTATTTTGACTGACCACGCACACACCGAGGTGATGGTCGAGATGGGCAAGACGCGACAGCCGCGTGAGTGCGGCTGGCCGTGGCTGCTGCGAAGGTCGAGAGAGCGGCGGCCCTGCTGGCCCGCATCGCTGCCGCCTCCCTCCCATTCGCTATTTTACTTTTCTTGCCTTTCAGCACGAAAACGCTTTTATCATATAGGATCGCTTTTTAGTGCTCTCTTCGCGGAGAAGGTGATTTGCTTCTCTGTTCACTCGGTCCGTGTTGGCAGTGGACGTGCGGGCGTGTTTGCCCCTGCCGCTGCGCACCTGCAGTGACCAATCCCTCTTTCCCCGACAACCGCACGTCCGGCGTCGTTTCACATCTGCACACGTATTGCCCAAACACGGGTAGCTGCGTGGACAAAGCAGCAACACACTCTCGCATTCTTTAACTATTTTTTTTTGTTCCTCTCCAGCTTTCTTTCAGCTCATGTGTATAATCGTTTATTTATCGCTTCTTTCAAAACCGCGACTGCGATAGGTGGCCTCCTGCTGCGCGACGGCACTCTTCGAACGCCGGCAATTCCCCGTGGGACGTCCACCCAATTTGCCGTCGCCACTTTTCGTCTCGCCGGTCCACTGGATTTGCAGAGGCAGGCTTTGAGTGCGCAACGCAGCTGAGGCACGGACGACGTTATGCCAGTGCTGCTGCGTCCAGAGGCTCTCCGGTGCTGAGCCTCGCTGCTCCCTCTATGCGGCAGATGCCCTCATACTTCTCTCCCCTCTCCCCCTCTCCCCCTCTCTCCCTTCCTCCTTCATCGTCCGCGTACGGCGGCAGCTTCACTCAGCTCGCCTACTGCAGCCGTTCTTCTGAAGTTTTGTCTCGTCAAAAAACCGCTCTCTACCTCCAACGAGTCACGAACGCACTTACAAGCTCTCTTTCTCTGACCCCCCTACCCTACCCGACCCTCCCCCATACCGCCATGTCCGCCTACGTGTCGTCGACCCGCGTGGAGGAGCGCATCGCGAAGCGCGCGAGCCTGAACGCCGGGAGCTGCGACGTGCCCGTTGTGGTGGAGAGCGCGCAGGGCGGCAAGGCGCACTTCAGCGTGCTGCCGCGCGACGCGACGGTTGCGCAGCTGACGAGCGCGGTGCGCCGCCTCGACGGCGTCGACGCGAGGAAGGCGGTGTCGCTTGCGGTGGCGCAGTGCGCCGTTGCGCCGACGACGACGCTTGGCGAGCTGCACGACGCGTGCAAGCAGGCGGACGACGGCATGCTGTACGTCACCTACACCGCCGAGGCAGAACATGGGCGGTGCCGTGTGGACGCCGTGCTTTGGCGCCACCTGGAACTAAGCGACGAGACGCACGCGAGCAGGGTTCCCTCCGTGCCGTAGGACACATTCCAACGTTAGGGCGCTGCACCCGCATTTGCAGTTCGCCTGTCGCAGCTGTGTGCTGACCTTTGACCTCTCTCTCCCTCTTCCCTCTTACCTCCCTGCGTGCGCTCTGGTCCATGTGTTTATTTTGACTGACCACGCACACACCGAGGTGATGGTCGAGATGGGCAAGACGCGACAGCCGCGTGAGTGCGGCTGGCCGTGGCTGCTGCGAAGGTCGAGAGAGCGGCGGCCCTGCTGGCCCGCATCGCTGCCGCCTCCCTCCCATTCGCTATTTTACTTTTCTTGCCTTTCAGCACGAAAACGCTTTTATCATATAGGATCGCTTTTTAGTGCTCTCTTCGCGGAGAAGGTGATTTGCTTCTCTGTTCACTCGGTCCGTGTTGGCAGTGGACGTGCGGGCGTGTTTGCCCCTGCCGCTGCGCACCTGCAGTGACCAATCCCTCTTTCCCCGACAACCGCACGTCCGGCGTCGTTTCACATCTGCACACGTATTGCCCAAACACGGGTAGCTGCGTGGACAAAGCAGCAACACACTCTCGCATTCTTTAACTATTTTTTTTTGTTCCTCTCCAGCTTTCTTTCAGCTCATGTGTATAATCGTTTATTTATCGCTTCTTTCAAAACCGCGACTGCGATAGGTGGCCTCCTGCTGCGCGACGGCACTCTTCGAACGCCGGCAATTCCCCGTGGGACGTCCACCCAATTTGCCGTCGCCACTTTTCGTCTCGCCGGTCCACTGGATTTGCAGAGGCAGGCTTTGAGTGCGCAACGCAGCTGAGGCACGGACGACGTTATGCCAGTGCTGCTGCGTCCAGAGGCTCTCCGGTGCTGAGCCTCGCTGCTCCCTCTATGCGGCAGATGCCCTCATACTTCTCTCCCCTCTCCCCCTCTCCCCCTCTCTCCCTTCCTCCTTCATCGTCCGCGTACGGCGGCAGCTTCACTCAGCTCGCCTACTGCAGCCGTTCTTCTGAAGTTTTGTCTCGTCAAAAAACCGCTCTCTACCTCCAACGAGTCACGAACGCACTTACAAGCTCTCTTTCTCTGACCCCCCTACCCTACCCGACCCTCCCCCATACCGCCATGTCCGCCTACGTGTCGTCGACCCGCGTGGAGGAGCGCATCGCGAAGCGCGCGAGCCTGAACGCCGGGAGCTGCGACGTGCCCGTTGTGGTGGAGAGCGCGCAGGGCGGCAAGGCGCACTTCAGCGTGCTGCCGCGCGACGCGACGGTTGCGCAGCTGACGAGCGCGGTGCGCCGCCTCGACGGCGTCGACGCGAGGAAGGCGGTGTCGCTTGCGGTGGCGCAGTGCGCCGTTGCGCCGACGACGACGCTTGGCGAGCTGCACGACGCGTGCAAGCAGGCGGACGACGGCATGCTGTACGTCACCTACACCGCCGAGGCAGAACATGGGCGGTGCCGTGTGGACGCCGTGCTTTGGCGCCACCTGGAACTAAGCGACGAGACGCACGCGAGCAGGGTTCCCTCCGTGCCGTAGGACACATTCCAACGTTAGGGCGCTGCACCCGCATTTGCAGTTCGCCTGTCGCAGCTGTGTGCTGACCTTTGACCTCTCTCTCCCTCTTCCCTCTTACCTCCCTGCGTGCGCTCTGGTCCATGTGTTTATTTTGACTGACCACGCACACACCGAGGTGATGGTCGAGATGGGCAAGACGCGACAGCCGCGTGAGTGCGGCTGGCCGTGGCTGCTGCGAAGGTCGAGAGAGCGGCGGCCCTGCTGGCCCGCATCGCTGCCGCCTCCCTCCCATTCGCTATTTTACTTTTCTTGCCTTTCAGCACGAAAACGCTTTTATCATATAGGATCGCTTTTTAGTGCTCTCTTCGCGGAGAAGGTGATTTGCTTCTCTGTTCACTCGGTCCGTGTTGGCAGTGGACGTGCGGGCGTGTTTGCCCCTGCCGCTGCGCACCTGCAGTGACCAATCCCTCTTTCCCCGACAACCGCACGTCCGGCGTCGTTTCACATCTGCACACGTATTGCCCAAACACGGGTAGCTGCGTGGACAAAGCAGCAACACACTCTCGCATTCTTTAACTATTTTTTTTTGTTCCTCTCCAGCTTTCTTTCAGCTCATGTGTATAATCGTTTATTTATCGCTTCTTTCAAAACCGCGACTGCGATAGGTGGCCTCCTGCTGCGCGACGGCACTCTTCGAACGCCGGCAATTCCCCGTGGGACGTCCACCCAATTTGCCGTCGCCACTTTTCGTCTCGCCGGTCCACTGGATTTGCAGAGGCAGGCTTTGAGTGCGCAACGCAGCTGAGGCACGGACGACGTTATGCCAGTGCTGCTGCGTCCAGAGGCTCTCCGGTGCTGAGCCTCGCTGCTCCCTCTATGCGGCAGATGCCCTCATACTTCTCTCCCCTCTCCCCCTCTCCCCCTCTCTCCCTTCCTCCTTCATCGTCCGCGTACGGCGGCAGCTTCACTCAGCTCGCCTACTGCAGCCGTTCTTCTGAAGTTTTGTCTCGTCAAAAAACCGCTCTCTACCTCCAACGAGTCACGAACGCACTTACAAGCTCTCTTTCTCTGACCCCCCTACCCTACCCGACCCTCCCCCATACCGCCATGTCCGCCTACGTGTCGTCGACCCGCGTGGAGGAGCGCATCGCGAAGCGCGCGAGCCTGAACGCCGGGAGCTGCGACGTGCCCGTTGTGGTGGAGAGCGCGCAGGGCGGCAAGGCGCACTTCAGCGTGCTGCCGCGCGACGCGACGGTTGCGCAGCTGACGAGCGCGGTGCGCCGCCTCGACGGCGTCGACGCGAGGAAGGCGGTGTCGCTTGCGGTGGCGCAGTGCGCCGTTGCGCCGACGACGACGCTTGGCGAGCTGCACGACGCGTGCAAGCAGGCGGACGACGGCATGCTGTACGTCACCTACACCGCCGAGGCAGAACATGGGCGGTGCCGTGTGGACGCCGTGCTTTGGCGCCACCTGGAACTAAGCGACGAGACGCACGCGAGCAGGGTTCCCTCCGTGCCGTAGGACACATTCCAACGTTAGGGCGCTGCACCCGCATTTGCAGTTCGCCTGTCGCAGCTGTGTGCTGACCTTTGACCTCTCTCTCCCTCTTCCCTCTTACCTCCCTGCGTGCGCTCTGGTCCATGTGTTTATTTTGACTGACCACGCACACACCGAGGTGATGGTCGAGATGGGCAAGACGCGACAGCCGCGTGAGTGCGGCTGGCCGTGGCTGCTGCGAAGGTCGAGAGAGCGGCGGCCCTGCTGGCCCGCATCGCTGCCGCCTCCCTCCCATTCGCTATTTTACTTTTCTTGCCTTTCAGCACGAAAACGCTTTTATCATATAGGATCGCTTTTTAGTGCTCTCTTCGCGGAGAAGGTGATTTGCTTCTCTGTTCACTCGGTCCGTGTTGGCAGTGGACGTGCGGGCGTGTTTGCCCCTGCCGCTGCGCACCTGCAGTGACCAATCCCTCTTTCCCCGACAACCGCACGTCCGGCGTCGTTTCACATCTGCACACGTATTGCCCAAACACGGGTAGCTGCGTGGACAAAGCAGCAACACACTCTCGCATTCTTTAACTATTTTTTTTTGTTCCTCTCCAGCTTTCTTTCAGCTCATGTGTATAATCGTTTATTTATCGCTTCTTTCAAAACCGCGACTGCGATAGGTGGCCTCCTGCTGCGCGACGGCACTCTTCGAACGCCGGCAATTCCCCGTGGGACGTCCACCCAATTTGCCGTCGCCACTTTTCGTCTCGCCGGTCCACTGGATTTGCAGAGGCAGGCTTTGAGTGCGCAACGCAGCTGAGGCACGGACGACGTTATGCCAGTGCTGCTGCGTCCAGAGGCTCTCCGGTGCTGAGCCTCGCTGCTCCCTCTATGCGGCAGATGCCCTCATACTTCTCTCCCCTCTCCCCCTCTCCCCCTCTCTCCCTTCCTCCTTCATCGTCCGCGTACGGCGGCAGCTTCACTCAGCTCGCCTACTGCAGCCGTTCTTCTGAAGTTTTGTCTCGTCAAAAAACCGCTCTCTACCTCCAACGAGTCACGAACGCACTTACAAGCTCTCTTTCTCTGACCCCCCTACCCTACCCGACCCTCCCCCATACCGCCATGTCCGCCTACGTGTCGTCGACCCGCGTGGAGGAGCGCATCGCGAAGCGCGCGAGCCTGAACGCCGGGAGCTGCGACGTGCCCGTTGTGGTGGAGAGCGCGCAGGGCGGCAAGGCGCACTTCAGCGTGCTGCCGCGCGACGCGACGGTTGCGCAGCTGACGAGCGCGGTGCGCCGCCTCGACGGCGTCGACGCGAGGAAGGCGGTGTCGCTTGCGGTGGCGCAGTGCGCCGTTGCGCCGACGACGACGCTTGGCGAGCTGCACGACGCGTGCAAGCAGGCGGACGACGGCATGCTGTACGTCACCTACACCGCCGAGGCAGAACATGGGCGGTGCCGTGTGGACGCCGTGCTTTGGCGCCACCTGGAACTAAGCGACGAGACGCACGCGAGCAGGGTTCCCTCCGTGCCGTAGGACACATTCCAACGTTAGGGCGCTGCACCCGCATTTGCAGTTCGCCTGTCGCAGCTGTGTGCTGACCTTTGACCTCTCTCTCCCTCTTCCCTCTTACCTCCCTGCGTGCGCTCTGGTCCATGTGTTTATTTTGACTGACCACGCACACACCGAGGTGATGGTCGAGATGGGCAAGACGCGACAGCCGCGTGAGTGCGGCTGGCCGTGGCTGCTGCGAAGGTCGAGAGAGCGGCGGCCCTGCTGGCCCGCATCGCTGCCGCCTCCCTCCCATTCGCTATTTTACTTTTCTTGCCTTTCAGCACGAAAACGCTTTTATCATATAGGATCGCTTTTTAGTGCTCTCTTCGCGGAGAAGGTGATTTGCTTCTCTGTTCACTCGGTCCGTGTTGGCAGTGGACGTGCGGGCGTGTTTGCCCCTGCCGCTGCGCACCTGCAGTGACCAATCCCTCTTTCCCCGACAACCGCACGTCCGGCGTCGTTTCACATCTGCACACGTATTGCCCAAACACGGGTAGCTGCGTGGACAAAGCAGCAACACACTCTCGCATTCTTTAACTATTTTTTTTTGTTCCTCTCCAGCTTTCTTTCAGCTCATGTGTATAATCGTTTATTTATCGCTTCTTTCAAAACCGCGACTGCGATAGGTGGCCTCCTGCTGCGCGACGGCACTCTTCGAACGCCGGCAATTCCCCGTGGGACGTCCACCCAATTTGCCGTCGCCACTTTTCGTCTCGCCGGTCCACTGGATTTGCAGAGGCAGGCTTTGAGTGCGCAACGCAGCTGAGGCACGGACGACGTTATGCCAGTGCTGCTGCGTCCAGAGGCTCTCCGGTGCTGAGCCTCGCTGCTCCCTCTATGCGGCAGATGCCCTCATACTTCTCTCCCCTCTCCCCCTCTCCCCCTCTCTCCCTTCCTCCTTCATCGTCCGCGTACGGCGGCAGCTTCACTCAGCTCGCCTACTGCAGCCGTTCTTCTGAAGTTTTGTCTCGTCAAAAAACCGCTCTCTACCTCCAACGAGTCACGAACGCACTTACAAGCTCTCTTTCTCTGACCCCCCTACCCTACCCGACCCTCCCCCATACCGCCATGTCCGCCTACGTGTCGTCGACCCGCGTGGAGGAGCGCATCGCGAAGCGCGCGAGCCTGAACGCCGGGAGCTGCGACGTGCCCGTTGTGGTGGAGAGCGCGCAGGGCGGCAAGGCGCACTTCAGCGTGCTGCCGCGCGACGCGACGGTTGCGCAGCTGACGAGCGCGGTGCGCCGCCTCGACGGCGTCGACGCGAGGAAGGCGGTGTCGCTTGCGGTGGCGCAGTGCGCCGTTGCGCCGACGACGACGCTTGGCGAGCTGCACGACGCGTGCAAGCAGGCGGACGACGGCATGCTGTACGTCACCTACACCGCCGAGGCCGCCATGGGTGCCACCGTGAACGTGTGCGGCATGACTGCTGCAAATAACTGCTAATGCGAGTCGCAAAGCGCGTTGACGCGTGCGGGGTTGTGTGCCTGCCTGACGAGCACCCTCCGCAGGTGTCACTGAAAGGGCAGTGGCTCTTCTTTGCTGCGCGCTGGCTCGAGAGGTGCGGTGCCGGTCGGACGCTCCCACGGCGGCGTCACCGCCTGCCACCGGAGCGGTGCACCTGCCCGTCGTCTGTTTTGATCGACGGCGTCGCTTCTCCGTGCTTCCGCATGGACGACGCGCCTGGCGGAAGGTGCGGACTCGCTCCGCTGTGATGCCCTTCCTTTCACACGTTCGCGTGCTTCGCTCTGCCACGCCAACTCACCAGCCGCAGCCGCAGAGGTGTGCGCGTTGCTTTATCTCTTTTCTCTTTCTGCGTCGTTTCCTTTTCCGTGCTCTCTCCTATTCTGTGACCATGTGCATATCGATCTTATTTTCGCATACGTGAAGGCCTCTTGTTTTTTTTTTTCGTTATTCCCACTGTGCGCTTTGCTGCGTCGTCCTGTTACTGCGCTCTGCAGATGCGCACCGGGTCATTCGTTCAAGTCGTGAAGAGGCATCAGAGGAAGGACACACCACCTGTGGTGCTGCGCGGTGTCGTTTGCACGGTGCACGCGATGTGAACTTCTGGATTAATTACGCGCTCCGCGTTGCTGCCCATGCGTTTGCCTGTCCTCTGATGCTGCAGCTGATGTACCACGCCGGTGCGTGTACTCTGGCTCCGCATTTGTCGACAGAGCTCTGGCTCTTTACTCTCTTCTCACTGTTGTGCATATTTCAAGTGGTAAAAGCGCCTAACCGAACGATCGCCTCCGTGGTGTCGGGCACCCGTGCTTGCGCGTGCCACGGTGCGCGTCGAGCACCGGGAGTGTCTCTGGGGAATGCGTGTGCTTACCGCAGTGAGTGCGACATGTCGTGTCCTCCACGTGATGGTGAAGGACACCGGTGGCTGCCAGCATCCCTTTCTCCTTTTTCTTCTTTTTTCCGACTGCACCTGAATAGGCCACGGCTCCCCGCACTGTTAGCGGTGCGCTCCACTGCATTAACACATTGTTGTGATCTTCGCTCCGCCCCCTCCTCCCTCTTCCTCCATCCCCCTCTTCCTCTTCTTGTCTGCGTGGCCGCTGCTGACGCCGCCCCGCCCCCCTGCACAGCTAACACACAACCACACAGAGCCTCGCCCCACGCCCTCAAGCCCACTCACTCCGCCATCCGTTTCGCCTCACAAGCACCACCCCTACCCTACCCGACCCTCCCCCATACCGCCATGTCCGCCTACGTGTCGTCGACCCGCGTGGAGGAGCGCATCGCGAAGCGCGCGAGCCTGAACGCCGGGAGCTGCGACGTGCCCGTTGTGGTGGAGAGCGCGCAGGGCGGCAAGGCGCACTTCAGCGTGCTGCCGCGCGACGCGACGGTTGCGCAGCTGACGAGCGCGGTGCGCCGCCTCGACGGCGTCGACGCGAGGAAGGCGGTGTCGCTTGCGGTGGCGCAGTGCGCCGTTGCGCCGACGACGACGCTTGGCGAGCTGCACGACGCGTGCAAGCAGGCGGACGACGGCATGCTGTACGTCACCTACACCGCCGAGGCCGCCATGGGTGCCACCGTGAACGTGTGCGGCATGACTGCTGCAAATAACTGCTAATGCGAGTCGCAAAGCGCGTTGACGCGTGCGGGGTTGTGTGCCTGCCTGACGAGCACCCTCCGCAGGTGTCACTGAAAGGGCAGTGGCTCTTCTTTGCTGCGCGCTGGCTCGAGAGGTGCGGTGCCGGTCGGACGCTCCCACGGCGGCGTCACCGCCTGCCACCGGAGCGGTGCACCTGCCCGTCGTCTGTTTTGATCGACGGCGTCGCTTCTCCGTGCTTCCGCATGGACGACGCGCCTGGCGGAAGGTGCGGACTCGCTCCGCTGTGATGCCCTTCCTTTCACACGTTCGCGTGCTTCGCTCTGCCACGCCAACTCACCAGCCGCAGCCGCAGAGGTGTGCGCGTTGCTTTATCTCTTTTCTCTTTCTGCGTCGTTTCCTTTTCCGTGCTCTCTCCTATTCTGTGACCATGTGCATATCGATCTTATTTTCGCATACGTGAAGGCCTCTTGTTTTTTTTTTTCGTTATTCCCACTGTGCGCTTTGCTGCGTCGTCCTGTTACTGCGCTCTGCAGATGCGCACCGGGTCATTCGTTCAAGTCGTGAAGAGGCATCAGAGGAAGGACACACCACCTGTGGTGCTGCGCGGTGTCGTTTGCACGGTGCACGCGATGTGAACTTCTGGATTAATTACGCGCTCCGCGTTGCTGCCCATGCGTTTGCCTGTCCTCTGATGCTGCAGCTGATGTACCACGCCGGTGCGTGTACTCTGGCTCCGCATTTGTCGACAGAGCTCTGGCTCTTTACTCTCTTCTCACTGTTGTGCATATTTCAAGTGGTAAAAGCGCCTAACCGAACGATCGCCTCCGTGGTGTCGGGCACCCGTGCTTGCGCGTGCCACGGTGCGCGTCGAGCACCGGGAGTGTCTCTGGGGAATGCGTGTGCTTACCGCAGTGAGTGCGACATGTCGTGTCCTCCACGTGATGGTGAAGGACACCGGTGGCTGCCAGCATCCCTTTCTCCTTTTTCTTCTTTTTTCCGACTGCACCTGAATAGGCCACGGCTCCCCGCACTGTTAGCGGTGCGCTCCACTGCATTAACACATTGTTGTGATCTTCGCTCCGCCCCCTCCTCCCTCTTCCTCCATCCCCCTCTTCCTCTTCTTGTCTGCGTGGCCGCTGCTGACGCCGCCCCGCCCCCCTGCACAGCTAACACACAACCACACAGAGCCTCGCCCCACGCCCTCAAGCCCACTCACTCCGCCATCCGTTTCGCCTCACAAGCACCACCCCTACCCTACCCGACCCTCCCCCATACCGCCATGTCCGCCTACGTGTCGTCGACCCGCGTGGAGGAGCGCATCGCGAAGCGCGCGAGCCTGAACGCCGGGAGCTGCGACGTGCCCGTTGTGGTGGAGAGCGCGCAGGGCGGCAAGGCGCACTTCAGCGTGCTGCCGCGCGACGCGACGGTTGCGCAGCTGACGAGCGCGGTGCGCCGCCTCGACGGCGTCGACGCGAGGAAGGCGGTGTCGCTTGCGGTGGCGCAGTGCGCCGTTGCGCCGACGACGACGCTTGGCGAGCTGCACGACGCGTGCAAGCAGGCGGACGACGGCATGCTGTACGTCACCTACACCGCCGAGGCCGCCATGGGTGCCACCGTGAACGTGTGCGGCATGACTGCTGCAAATAACTGCTAATGCGAGTCGCAAAGCGCGTTGACGCGTGCGGGGTTGTGTGCCTGCCTGACGAGCACCCTCCGCAGGTGTCACTGAAAGGGCAGTGGCTCTTCTTTGCTGCGCGCTGGCTCGAGAGGTGCGGTGCCGGTCGGACGCTCCCACGGCGGCGTCACCGCCTGCCACCGGAGCGGTGCACCTGCCCGTCGTCTGTTTTGATCGACGGCGTCGCTTCTCCGTGCTTCCGCATGGACGACGCGCCTGGCGGAAGGTGCGGACTCGCTCCGCTGTGATGCCCTTCCTTTCACACGTTCGCGTGCTTCGCTCTGCCACGCCAACTCACCAGCCGCAGCCGCAGAGGTGTGCGCGTTGCTTTATCTCTTTTCTCTTTCTGCGTCGTTTCCTTTTCCGTGCTCTCTCCTATTCTGTGACCATGTGCATATCGATCTTATTTTCGCATACGTGAAGGCCTCTTGTTTTTTTTTTTCGTTATTCCCACTGTGCGCTTTGCTGCGTCGTCCTGTTACTGCGCTCTGCAGATGCGCACCGGGTCATTCGTTCAAGTCGTGAAGAGGCATCAGAGGAAGGACACACCACCTGTGGTGCTGCGCGGTGTCGTTTGCACGGTGCACGCGATGTGAACTTCTGGATTAATTACGCGCTCCGCGTTGCTGCCCATGCGTTTGCCTGTCCTCTGATGCTGCAGCTGATGTACCACGCCGGTGCGTGTACTCTGGCTCCGCATTTGTCGACAGAGCTCTGGCTCTTTACTCTCTTCTCACTGTTGTGCATATTTCAAGTGGTAAAAGCGCCTAACCGAACGATCGCCTCCGTGGTGTCGGGCACCCGTGCTTGCGCGTGCCACGGTGCGCGTCGAGCACCGGGAGTGTCTCTGGGGAATGCGTGTGCTTACCGCAGTGAGTGCGACATGTCGTGTCCTCCACGTGATGGTGAAGGACACCGGTGGCTGCCAGCATCCCTTTCTCCTTTTTCTTCTTTTTTCCGACTGCACCTGAATAGGCCACGGCTCCCCGCACTGTTAGCGGTGCGCTCCACTGCATTAACACATTGTTGTGATCTTCGCTCCGCCCCCTCCTCCCTCTTCCTCCATCCCCCTCTTCCTCTTCTTGTCTGCGTGGCCGCTGCTGACGCCGCCCCGCCCCCCTGCACAGCTAACACACAACCACACAGAGCCTCGCCCCACGCCCTCAAGCCCACTCACTCCGCCATCCGTTTCGCCTCACAAGCACCACCCCTACCCTACCCGACCCTCCCCCATACCGCCATGTCCGCCTACGTGTCGTCGACCCGCGTGGAGGAGCGCATCGCGAAGCGCGCGAGCCTGAACGCCGGGAGCTGCGACGTGCCCGTTGTGGTGGAGAGCGCGCAGGGCGGCAAGGCGCACTTCAGCGTGCTGCCGCGCGACGCGACGGTTGCGCAGCTGACGAGCGCGGTGCGCCGCCTCGACGGCGTCGACGCGAGGAAGGCGGTGTCGCTTGCGGTGGCGCAGTGCGCCGTTGCGCCGACGACGACGCTTGGCGAGCTGCACGACGCGTGCAAGCAGGCGGACGACGGCATGCTGTACGTCACCTACACCGCCGAGGCCGCCATGGGTGCCTGCCGGACTGCCTCACCAGTCGTGTACCCATGATCGACTGATCACGCCGCACGTAGGCGAAGGTGCGCTGAGGCGCTTCTTATTTTTTCATTCGCTGTGCGGCTTCACACGCCGCCGACTGCATCCCGAGCACCACCTCGGCGCGCTCATCGCAGCCCGTCGCGAACGCGGCTGCGGTACCATGCCGAGTTGGATGCGTGTACTGCAGCTCCGTCATACTTCCGTTCTTCTTTGCGTACTTAACACGCGGCGGGGCACACAAGTAATGAAAAGAAAGAAAGAGAGGGGAAAAGCTGTGCACATGAGGGGTAACAAAAGGAACAACGAAGCGCGTTGACGCGTGCGGGGTTGTGTGCCTGCCTGACGAGCACCCTCCGCAGGTGTCACTGAAAGGGCAGTGGCTCTTCTTTGCTGCGCGCTGGCTCGAGAGGTGCGGTGCCGGTCGGACGCTCCCACGGCGGCGTCACCGCCTGCCACCGGAGCGGTGCACCTGCCCGTCGTCTGTTTTGATCGACGGCGTCGCTTCTCCGTGCTTCCGCATGGACGACGCGCCTGGCGGAAGGTGCGGACTCGCTCCGCTGTGATGCCCTTCCTTTCACACGTTCGCGTGCTTCGCTCTGCCACGCCAACTCACCAGCCGCAGCCGCAGAGGTGTGCGCGTTGCTTTATCTCTTTTCTCTTTCTGCGTCGTTTCCTTTTCCGTGCTCTCTCCTATTCTGTGACCATGTGCATATCGATCTTATTTTCGCATACGTGAAGGCCTCTTGTTTTTTTTTTTCGTTATTCCCACTGTGCGCTTTGCTGCGTCGTCCTGTTACTGCGCTCTGCAGATGCGCACCGGGTCATTCGTTCAAGTCGTGAAGAGGCATCAGAGGAAGGACACACCACCTGTGGTGCTGCGCGGTGTCGTTTGCACGGTGCACGCGATGTGAACTTCTGGATTAATTACGCGCTCCGCGTTGCTGCCCATGCGTTTGCCTGTCCTCTGATGCTGCAGCTGATGTACCACGCCGGTGCGTGTACTCTGGCTCCGCATTTGTCGACAGAGCTCTGGCTCTTTACTCTCTTCTCACTGTTGTGCATATTTCAAGTGGTAAAAGCGCCTAACCGAACGATCGCCTCCGTGGTGTCGGGCACCCGTGCTTGCGCGTGCCACGGTGCGCGTCGAGCACCGGGAGTGTCTCTGGGGAATGCGTGTGCTTACCGCAGTGAGTGCGACATGTCGTGTCCTCCACGTGATGGTGAAGGACACCGGTGGCTGCCAGCATCCCTTTCTCCTTTTTCTTCTTTTTTCCGACTGCACCTGAATAGGCCACGGCTCCCCGCACTGTTAGCGGTGCGCTCCACTGCATTAACACATTGTTGTGATCTTCGCTCCGCCCCCTCCTCCCTCTTCCTCCATCCCCCTCTTCCTCTTCTTGTCTGCGTGGCCGCTGCTGACGCCGCCCCGCCCCCCTGCACAGCTAACACACAACCACACAGAGCCTCGCCCCACGCCCTCAAGCCCACTCACTCCGCCATCCGTTTCGCCTCACAAGCACCACCCCTACCCTACCCGACCCTCCCCCATACCGCCATGTCCGCCTACGTGTCGTCGACCCGCGTGGAGGAGCGCATCGCGAAGCGCGCGAGCCTGAACGCCGGGAGCTGCGACGTGCCCGTTGTGGTGGAGAGCGCGCAGGGCGGCAAGGCGCACTTCAGCGTGCTGCCGCGCGACGCGACGGTTGCGCAGCTGACGAGCGCGGTGCGCCGCCTCGACGGCGTCGACGCGAGGAAGGCGGTGTCGCTTGCGGTGGCGCAGTGCGCCGTTGCGCCGACGACGACGCTTGGCGAGCTGCACGACGCGTGCAAGCAGGCGGACGACGGCATGCTGTACGTCACCTACACCGCCGAGGCCGCCATGGGTGCCTGCCGGACTGCCTCACCAGTCGTGTACCCATGATCGACTGATCACGCCGCACGTAGGCGAAGGTGCGCTGAGGCGCTTCTTATTTTTTCATTCGCTGTGCGGCTTCACACGCCGCCGACTGCATCCCGAGCACCACCTCGGCGCGCTCATCGCAGCCCGTCGCGAACGCGGCTGCGGTACCATGCCGAGTTGGATGCGTGTACTGCAGCTCCGTCATACTTCCGTTCTTCTTTGCGTACTTAACACGCGGCGGGGCACACAAGTAATGAAAAGAAAGAAAGAGAGGGGAAAAGCTGTGCACATGAGGGGTAACAAAAGGAACAACGAAGCGCGTTGACGCGTGCGGGGTTGTGTGCCTGCCTGACGAGCACCCTCCGCAGGTGTCACTGAAAGGGCAGTGGCTCTTCTTTGCTGCGCGCTGGCTCGAGAGGTGCGGTGCCGGTCGGACGCTCCCACGGCGGCGTCACCGCCTGCCACCGGAGCGGTGCACCTGCCCGTCGTCTGTTTTGATCGACGGCGTCGCTTCTCCGTGCTTCCGCATGGACGACGCGCCTGGCGGAAGGTGCGGACTCGCTCCGCTGTGATGCCCTTCCTTTCACACGTTCGCGTGCTTCGCTCTGCCACGCCAACTCACCAGCCGCAGCCGCAGAGGTGTGCGCGTTGCTTTATCTCTTTTCTCTTTCTGCGTCGTTTCCTTTTCCGTGCTCTCTCCTATTCTGTGACCATGTGCATATCGATCTTATTTTCGCATACGTGAAGGCCTCTTGTTTTTTTTTTTCGTTATTCCCACTGTGCGCTTTGCTGCGTCGTCCTGTTACTGCGCTCTGCAGATGCGCACCGGGTCATTCGTTCAAGTCGTGAAGAGGCATCAGAGGAAGGACACACCACCTGTGGTGCTGCGCGGTGTCGTTTGCACGGTGCACGCGATGTGAACTTCTGGATTAATTACGCGCTCCGCGTTGCTGCCCATGCGTTTGCCTGTCCTCTGATGCTGCAGCTGATGTACCACGCCGGTGCGTGTACTCTGGCTCCGCATTTGTCGACAGAGCTCTGGCTCTTTACTCTCTTCTCACTGTTGTGCATATTTCAAGTGGTAAAAGCGCCTAACCGAACGATCGCCTCCGTGGTGTCGGGCACCCGTGCTTGCGCGTGCCACGGTGCGCGTCGAGCACCGGGAGTGTCTCTGGGGAATGCGTGTGCTTACCGCAGTGAGTGCGACATGTCGTGTCCTCCACGTGATGGTGAAGGACACCGGTGGCTGCCAGCATCCCTTTCTCCTTTTTCTTCTTTTTTCCGACTGCACCTGAATAGGCCACGGCTCCCCGCACTGTTAGCGGTGCGCTCCACTGCATTAACACATTGTTGTGATCTTCGCTCCGCCCCCTCCTCCCTCTTCCTCCATCCCCCTCTTCCTCTTCTTGTCTGCGTGGCCGCTGCTGACGCCGCCCCGCCCCCCTGCACAGCTAACACACAACCACACAGAGCCTCGCCCCACGCCCTCAAGCCCACTCACTCCGCCATCCGTTTCGCCTCACAAGCACCACCCCTACCCTACCCGACCCTCCCCCATACCGCCATGTCCGCCTACGTGTCGTCGACCCGCGTGGAGGAGCGCATCGCGAAGCGCGCGAGCCTGAACGCCGGGAGCTGCGACGTGCCCGTTGTGGTGGAGAGCGCGCAGGGCGGCAAGGCGCACTTCAGCGTGCTGCCGCGCGACGCGACGGTTGCGCAGCTGACGAGCGCGGTGCGCCGCCTCGACGGCGTCGACGCGAGGAAGGCGGTGTCGCTTGCGGTGGCGCAGTGCGCCGTTGCGCCGACGACGACGCTTGGCGAGCTGCACGACGCGTGCAAGCAGGCGGACGACGGCATGCTGTACGTCACCTACACCGCCGAGGCCGCCATGGGTGCCTGCCGGACTGCCTCACCAGTCGTGTACCCATGATCGACTGATCACGCCGCACGTAGGCGAAGGTGCGCTGAGGCGCTTCTTATTTTTTCATTCGCTGTGCGGCTTCACACGCCGCCGACTGCATCCCGAGCACCACCTCGGCGCGCTCATCGCAGCCCGTCGCGAACGCGGCTGCGGTACCATGCCGAGTTGGATGCGTGTACTGCAGCTCCGTCATACTTCCGTTCTTCTTTGCGTACTTAACACGCGGCGGGGCACACAAGTAATGAAAAGAAAGAAAGAGAGGGGAAAAGCTGTGCACATGAGGGGTAACAAAAGGAACAACGAAGCGCGTTGACGCGTGCGGGGTTGTGTGCCTGCCTGACGAGCACCCTCCGCAGGTGTCACTGAAAGGGCAGTGGCTCTTCTTTGCTGCGCGCTGGCTCGAGAGGTGCGGTGCCGGTCGGACGCTCCCACGGCGGCGTCACCGCCTGCCACCGGAGCGGTGCACCTGCCCGTCGTCTGTTTTGATCGACGGCGTCGCTTCTCCGTGCTTCCGCATGGACGACGCGCCTGGCGGAAGGTGCGGACTCGCTCCGCTGTGATGCCCTTCCTTTCACACGTTCGCGTGCTTCGCTCTGCCACGCCAACTCACCAGCCGCAGCCGCAGAGGTGTGCGCGTTGCTTTATCTCTTTTCTCTTTCTGCGTCGTTTCCTTTTCCGTGCTCTCTCCTATTCTGTGACCATGTGCATATCGATCTTATTTTCGCATACGTGAAGGCCTCTTGTTTTTTTTTTTCGTTATTCCCACTGTGCGCTTTGCTGCGTCGTCCTGTTACTGCGCTCTGCAGATGCGCACCGGGTCATTCGTTCAAGTCGTGAAGAGGCATCAGAGGAAGGACACACCACCTGTGGTGCTGCGCGGTGTCGTTTGCACGGTGCACGCGATGTGAACTTCTGGATTAATTACGCGCTCCGCGTTGCTGCCCATGCGTTTGCCTGTCCTCTGATGCTGCAGCTGATGTACCACGCCGGTGCGTGTACTCTGGCTCCGCATTTGTCGACAGAGCTCTGGCTCTTTACTCTCTTCTCACTGTTGTGCATATTTCAAGTGGTAAAAGCGCCTAACCGAACGATCGCCTCCGTGGTGTCGGGCACCCGTGCTTGCGCGTGCCACGGTGCGCGTCGAGCACCGGGAGTGTCTCTGGGGAATGCGTGTGCTTACCGCAGTGAGTGCGACATGTCGTGTCCTCCACGTGATGGTGAAGGACACCGGTGGCTGCCAGCATCCCTTTCTCCTTTTTCTTCTTTTTTCCGACTGCACCTGAATAGGCCACGGCTCCCCGCACTGTTAGCGGTGCGCTCCACTGCATTAACACATTGTTGTGATCTTCGCTCCGCCCCCTCCTCCCTCTTCCTCCATCCCCCTCTTCCTCTTCTTGTCTGCGTGGCCGCTGCTGACGCCGCCCCGCCCCCCTGCACAGCTAACACACAACCACACAGAGCCTCGCCCCACGCCCTCAAGCCCACTCACTCCGCCATCCGTTTCGCCTCACAAGCACCACCCCTACCCTACCCGACCCTCCCCCATACCGCCATGTCCGCCTACGTGTCGTCGACCCGCGTGGAGGAGCGCATCGCGAAGCGCGCGAGCCTGAACGCCGGGAGCTGCGACGTGCCCGTTGTGGTGGAGAGCGCGCAGGGCGGCAAGGCGCACTTCAGCGTGCTGCCGCGCGACGCGACGGTTGCGCAGCTGACGAGCGCGGTGCGCCGCCTCGACGGCGTCGACGCGAGGAAGGCGGTGTCGCTTGCGGTGGCGCAGTGCGCCGTTGCGCCGACGACGACGCTTGGCGAGCTGCACGACGCGTGCAAGCAGGCGGACGACGGCATGCTGTACGTCACCTACACCGCCGAGGCCGCCATGGGTGCCTGCCGGACTGCCTCACCAGTCGTGTACCCATGATCGACTGATCACGCCGCACGTAGGCGAAGGTGCGCTGAGGCGCTTCTTATTTTTTCATTCGCTGTGCGGCTTCACACGCCGCCGACTGCATCCCGAGCACCACCTCGGCGCGCTCATCGCAGCCCGTCGCGAACGCGGCTGCGGTACCATGCCGAGTTGGATGCGTGTACTGCAGCTCCGTCATACTTCCGTTCTTCTTTGTCGCTGTTCCTTTTGTTACCCCTCATGTGCACAGCTTTTCCCCTCTCTTTCTTTCTTTTCATTACTTGTGTGCACCGCCGCGTGTTAAGTACGCGCGCGTTGCGACAGCGCACTCATGCTCTACCACGTCCCGGTGAAGACCATAGGGCGTCCTGCCTCACACACGCCAGTGTGGTCCATGGAAGAAGCGAACAACCGACGATCCGATAGCAGCCACGCACGCAGGCACGCCACCCGCCGGTGACTGCGATGCGCAAACGTGCGGCGCCGCAGTGGGCACCCGCTGTGTGCGCGACGCCCGGCCGGCGCCTGTGCCGGGCCACCACGTCTCCACCCATCCACACACACACAGACAGACCCTGTGGCCCCGTGAATCCACGTCTCCCTCTCACTCCCTCCCCTCCCGCACCTCTCTCTCTCTCCCTAACGTTGTTCGGTGTGATTCGACCTCAACGGGTTCTTCCTCAGGTGGGTGGGTGGGTGAAGAACGCAGCTTGCTGTGCGGTCGTTAGCAAATGCTATAGATCCTCTCGCCCGCGTCTCTACCTCGCGAAGGTTTTTGTTTTCTCCTCCTCCTCTTCCTCTCTCTCTCTCTCTGATCCTTTCTCTCACCGTAGACGAACAGACATGAGCCGGCACTTCATCAAAACGGAGGAGATGGAGCGCACGACGCGGCTGTCCTACCTCCTGTCCCCTTCGCGCCCTATGTCGCCAGGAGAGGCGCGCTTTCGCTATCACGGGTACTTCCGCGGAGCTGCGGTGGTGGGGTTTCTGCTGTACTTCGTCTACTGCAACCCCGAGTACAGTTACACGTACACGGCGCTGCGAGCCCAAGTGGGGTGGGACAAGGAACCGCCGATGTTCCCGCAGTACCTCAAGGTGGTGCCTTCGCCGTCTGCGCCGCCAAGGCTGTTGTGAAACCTCTCGCGTATCGTACGCTGTTGCGCGACAATGGCAGGAAGACCTTTTTGAGGGTGTACGCAGCGGCGTGGTGGATATCAGCTGCCGCCTTTTTCTTCTCTGGATTTCTTCGTCTGTGAAGAGGGCGAGAGGAGCCCACGAAAAAGACACGACAGGGGGGGGGGGCTCCGGTTAGTGTGCCTGTCGCTGCTGTGGTCCCCCCTCCCCCTTCCTCTCTCCTCCTCTCGCTGGTGTTTGCGATTGTGTTCCTTCACGTTCCACAGAATCTTTTTCGGGGGGCACGCACATCACAACGGTCAACCCAGACCCCAAACGTGAGAAGTGAACTCACACGCACGACCTTTTTTTTTCTTACTTTGTTGTTTTCCAGCTCGTCTCGTTGTTTTTCTTTTCTTTCCTGGAAGGCGGGGTGCACGCGTGTTCCGTCGCGGTACAAGCGCGAGTGGGGCTCCTGCTGTGCGCAGCCATCGCAGGCCCTGCGAAGTGCAGCACGCGACGGCTCTTGTGGGCGGGGCGTATCTCTTGCTGTTAGGGTTGTTGTTTGCTGCGTTACCTCGGCGGCGGCTCTGTCACCGCTTTACTTGGTTAGCGTTCTTTTGCTTCACTCCCTCTCCTGTTCCTCGCCCTCTTTGTTGTTGTTGTTGTTCGAACCGCGCTGACGCTGTGCATTGCTGTGTGGCACCGCGTTCACCCCTGCGCTGTTGAGGAAGGTCCAAGCGTTGCCGTGACCGGAATACCCGGTGATGTGTTCGCTACCTTCACACCCATCTATTCATTCTCGCATTGAAGACTGTCATCGCTCTCTGTATTCATACAATTACTACGGTGTGTTTCATATTTTTTGTGCTCACGTTTGCTGCTTTAGGCCCTATGTGTATCCTCGTCTTCGCGTCGCGCTTCTGCGAGCGCTTCCCCTTTATTTTGATCGGTAACCGCGACGAGCAGCTCGGGCGTGGTACCCGCCACCTCCGCTACGACGTTCGCACCGGCTTGATATGGGCCATCGATCAGCTGGCCGGCGGGTCGTGGATGGGCATCGAGCCACGCAGCGGTCGCTTCGCCATCTTGACCAACTGCCGTCGTGCCGCGGCGGCCCCGCTTACGCGCGGCAGCGACGACACCAGCATCAGCGACGCGGCTGCCCCGGCACGCACCTCAGACAAGGGTGCGACCAAAGAAACGCCGCAGAGGTCACATCAAGTGACGGGGGACTGGCGCGGCGCCGCACCGCTCTCCCACATACGCGACTACACAACGGTGGTCCCGGTACGTCCCGAGCTGCGCGATCCGGCGCGGCCCGACGCGAAGACCTTATCGTACGACCCACCCTCCTCGCGCGGCACCATCGTGAAGGACTTTCTGCTGGACGGTGAACTCCCGCGTGAAACAGCAGGCGACTCCTTTCCTTGTCCACCACATAGCCCGTTGACGCCGCCGTTTTATGCCGGCTACAACCTCCTCACCTCCGACACGTTGCGCACGGTGTCTGCGACCTCGTCATCCTCGCCGTCTTCCCCGGCTGTTGCGTACACCACCAACCGTTACGGCGCACAGTACAGGTGCCCTGTGACACCGGGCGAGGTGCACGTCCTACAAAACAGCTTCCTGGACAACACGCTCGGGGAGCCCATCAGCGCACGTCTGCGCGAGCGCTTCGAGTCGGCGCTTCAAGAGGTGGTGATGCCGCTGTCGGAGAGCGCGGCGGCTGCGTACTCGGTGACGGACGTGGCCACGAAGCTGGCGGACGCGTGCCTGTGCGACCGCCATCATTTCGATATAGCGCAGATGATGAAAAACGGAGAGACAGCAGATGCACCTGCGGCCGCAGCAGCAGCGGCGGCCCTCAACACCACGATTCACTCGACCAATCCACTGTTGGGTTTCAGCGCAGTGGAGATGCAAGAGTTCTTCGGCCGCGATCAATCCGCTGCATCGACCTCGTCATCGCCCTCAGCGCCCCTGCACCTCAGTGACGGTGGCGCTGCGCTGTTGGAGATGCATCTGCAGGCCAGCGTTCTCAAGACACCACTGGGCGGTTACGGCACCCGGGTGCAGTCGATGGTGTTGGTAGAGCGGGTGGCGGTGACGGGCGCGGCAGCAGCAGAGGGGGCGCCGCCGTACGCCGAGGTGATTTACTTTTGTCAACGCGATATTTCGTTCTCGGGGGAGGAGCAGAAACACTGCGTGGGGGCCCCGTGGATCGTGTTTCGAGTTGACGCAGACGGCTCCTTCGCCCGGATATCGGCCGGAACGTAGGCTGCCTGGGGCCTCCTACAGTGCCCTGCAGCACCTGCCCTTCGTTGCTGCCTTGTGTTTTTTCTGTATTTCCCGTGGTTGGTTGTCTGTCGCGCCGCCACGGGTTGACGTATCGGCGGTGGGACCGTCCGTTGAGTGCGTTCACGCAGCTTCACATCAAAGCGCCTTCTGGATTATTATTACTGCTATTATTTGTTGCCGCGGCGTACTGCCCACGCGCCGGTACAGTATCGAGGGCGTTGAGGTGATGCTTTCCGCCTCCGGTACCGTAGAGAAGGGGACGAGAAAACTTGAAAGGACAACGCAAACTCAATGTGTGTGTGTGCGTGTGCGTTCAGAGCACAGCGGTATCGCCCTGTGTGTGTGTGTGTGTCGTCAGTTCCACCGCTGGCTTTCCGAGCGCTGCCGACATGCCTGGAGCTTGCGGGGATGCACTACGTCGTTTTTTGTTTCTCATTTATTCCACCACCTTCGCTGCCTCGTGTCTCCTCTCATGTCTCTTTTGCGCCACGACAACACAGATCGTAAAACAATAACAAAACAAAGCAAAAAAAAAACGTGTCCGAAGAAAGTGCCAAAGCGATATCTCCTTCAAGGCACACAGGGAGTA